>NC_068403.1:8578020-8748662 GCF_023724105.1 Carassius gibelio | reverse complement strand
AAGCGCTTTGGGTCCATAGCGGAGCGCATCTTAAGTGCCTTCAGGTCGTTTTTGAGCTCTTCTGTTAATTCCGGAGCTCTCATGTTGAACCAGCCATCACCAGTTGTCTTTTCTCTTTCCGCCTGTATGAGACAAATAAGATTAGTTCATTGCTTATAAAACCCTGATGTAATCAAAAGCATGAGCATTACAAACTTTTCCAGAAATCATAACCATTTCTTTAGTATTGAAGATTTAAAGTGACATACTGTACACTTGTGTCTAAGTTATTTCACAAAGGCTACATTTATAGTAAAATAAACAATTATATTTTTGAGAAATATTACCATTTAAAATTACTTTCCTATGTTTATGTATTTTAAAATGTAATTTATTCTTGCAATGACAAAACTTAATTTTCAACATTAATCCAGTCTTCAGTGTCACATGATCCTTCAGAATTCATTCTAATGTACTGTTCTATACACTTATATAACAGTTAGATTTTTTTTGTAGCATAAATGTATCATACATTTTTAAATAACTCTTTTGTAGCATTCACTTTTGATCAATTTAACACATTCTCAGGTCAATATAACGCCCGATATTTGCTATTTTTCAAATATCTGCATTGTTCGATAAGTTTTTCTGCTTAGCCGATGTGTTCGAGGCGGGACTTTTATTTTGATGGCACTGAGAGCGGCTGTGCCTGAATACACAGTGCTCACGCTCAGTGTTCCCAATTTAGCAATTTTGTTGCTAGATTTAGCAACTTTTCAGACTACACTAGCAACTTTTTTTCCAAAAAGCACCTAGCAACAAATTTAGCAATTTTTAACATTTATTTGGCAACTTTTAGCAACGTGACTCTAATCAAAATGGCACACATAAAAGCTAGCTAAATAGACTGAGCGGTTGATTCATAATTCCTTAAGATTGCTGTGGAAATAGCTGTAAAAACCAGAAGACAAAAGACAACAAGTGGGGGTGGGGCAGTAGCATGCACGCATTTCACATTTTTAGCAAAATAATTTAAACTCATTGGGCCCTATCTTGCACCCAGCGCAATTGACTTTGTACACCGACGCATGTGTCATTCCTATTTTGCACCCGCGCAAAGCGCGCTTTTCCCTCCACAGAAGCACGTCGCTAAACTAGTGAATGAACTTGCGCTCCCTGGGCGGTTCAGCACAAAAAAGGAGGCGTGTTCCGGCGCAAACAATCCCTGGTGCTATTTTGCTGTTCCATTAAACAATTGCGCCACTGACCAGAAAAAACCTAGTCTAAAGTCAGTGGCGCGTTGCGCGTTGTTCATTATGCTATTTTAAGGGCGCATGCTTGACCATAATGTATAGCGTGCACAACGCGCATATACTTTGCTCATGTAATCTACACAGATGCAACAGTTATTTTTGCAAATCATAAATTGTTACAATAAAAAAATATTAACACATGAGATGACGGAAATCATTGTGGTGTGCCACGAAGATGTGAAAAAATAGGCATAAATCTAGCTTACAAATTATTCAGGCTAATTGTAGTAATTAAGGATCAGACATGTTTGAGGTCATATATGTATATAAGGACATCTGACAAATTGGTTTGTCCGTCAAGAACCAGGAAAAAAAAATCGATGAAACAATTGTGGCTATTTCCTCCCACACCTGTTTAACCGACGCTATTTTGGGTGGGTTTCTCCCATCCCCATACAACACAACTTCTCTGTCTTTCACTGCTCTTACAAGAACATCAGTCTCCTCGGCTGTGAACCGCTCCTGGCGTGCGCCTGGTAAATACGCCATAATAATAGCAATCCATAATGGAACTTGCGCACCTGCTTTTAAAGGGAATGTTGGATGACGCTCTGATTGGTTTATTTCACGTTACGCCCAAACCACACCTATGAATAATGAAGCCACTTCAGACCAACCCATTTTAGATTTGCGCCGGGCGCAAGAGCCATTTATCCCGCCGGGAAAATAGCAACAGCGCCGAGACCCGCCCACAAACTTACTTGCGCTTTACGCTTTGACACTTGCGTTTCAGATCGTTAAAATAGGGCCCATTAAGTTCAGAGTACAATTTTTTGGTTAGCAAGCACAATTTTTAAAAAAAAGGACAAATTTAGAATTTCCTACACAAGTACCATTAGCACTTCAAAAAGGGCTTGTTAAGATAAGTTAAGATGCTAGCTGCAATTGTTCAATATAGCCTAAAAGTTAATGTACTGATACACCTTGTTATTAGCTTGTTTAACTGTTGATCATTTAGGTAGCATTTTAACTACGACAGGGCTTTAATTGTTCAGTTCATGTGTAGTTTCACTGGTTAAAAGGAAAATAGCCTACATAAAATGTAATTGTTCAAAAGTGTTTAAATGTTCAATATCAATGTTGTATTTAAATATAAAAATAAATCTGTGAAAAAAAAGTGTTGTTTGTATTCATTTAAAAAATGCTGTGTGTGTATTTATTTTACAAACAAATTTAAATTAGCATTTCAAATAATATCTATGTAGTTTTGCATTGCGATTACATAATGACGTCATGGCGCAATTACGTCACAATGTCATTTAGCAACTTTTAGCAACAAAACGATCTGTCTATAGCAACTTTCCCTGAAAATTAGTTGGCCACACTGCTCACGCTCTCCCTCTTGTTCGCCTTCATTGTTAACAGTTCTGTCTAATACGGATAGAACTCTGTCTAATAATCAGATAGAATATTTAAAGGAATTAATGTATACAGAAAATATTATAACGATTTCTTTTTATTATGCCTATTAGTAATAGAAAGGCAAACATAATACTTTCGCGTTTGCGGTCAACATTAAGCAAATACACATTTATGTAATTTAAACAAATCTTTGAATGACTAATTAACATTTAATTTCACAAACCTTGCAAACTTCGTCTAATCCAGCTGTGAGATCTTGTTAAGTGTGCATTTTTATCTAGCATGACCGTGTGTTCTCTGCATGACAGTTGGTCCGCGTGAATTAAATGCTTTCAACTTTAAACTCGTGATTTCAAATTATGCTGTGCTTTATGCATTCGCCCACTGTCATATTCATGTAATTTTCTATGTGTGCTGTATGTAAGTGCACACAAACTTCCCAGAATACTGTGTGTCCTGTTGGTTACAGTGTTTACTTCCTTTTTAATTATATTTTTATTAAATATTTATTAGTGAAAAATACTTTGCCATTTAAAGTATGTTTCTTTTACACATTTATTTTTTAATCCATTGTCAAATGATTTCAAATTTCTTAAATATGAATTTAAAAAAACATAAATTATATTGGCTATGGACCCCCCTGCTTTCCAAGATATAGGAACTGGCTGTCAGAAAACACATATCGGTTCGACCACTATTTATTTTTTTACATTTTACTAAAATCATACTCTGACCCCAAACTTTTGAACAATAGTTTAAGGTTTCAAGATGAATTAATACAAGTTAAAAACTAAAACGGATTTCCCTTCAAGCAGATACAAAATGTAAGACCATCCATTTGTTCAAGAACTGGCGTACTCACCTTGCGCTTGAGTTTAGTAGCATGCTTTGATTCACTGTATGGAGGAACTGAATCTTTTTTCTCAAAATCCGGAACGATAACACTCTTTTTCAGCAACTACAAAATGAAAACAACATTTTAGCTTCAATAACATTTTGCACTTGAGCTTCAATAAGCGTTCACATCTCCACAAAATGCTTTGAAATGCTTACGACACTGAAAAAAAAAATACAGTCAATGTTTCATCGAATAAATGATTATTATTTACCTCATCTGGATTGTTCTGAGTTTTCGAACTGTTGGAAAGACTCTTTGGGTTGTTGCCATTAAAACTGATGTACAAACCACCAAGTTCCTTCATTTTCAGACCCGTGTCAATGGCACTAGATAGCTGTATACTGAGCGAGAAAAAACACTTTCAGACTAAATATAATATAAACATCAAGTAAATATTGAATCGTTACAAATATTTAAATGTTTTTAATTTTTTTTTTTTAATTAAACCAATATGAGAAGAAAAAAAAACTTACAGAGGCTTTTTGGAAGTGAACAGCACAGTTGAATCTTCATCGTCATCCTCATCTTCCTCATCAACAAAATCCTCCTCATCCTCTTCCTCTGTTTGCTTGGCATCAACATAATACTGTTTCTCAGACCGTAGTCCAGGTTTAGTGTCTATGACAAACAGTCCATCACCATGTGCCTCTGGTTTTTCTGACGCCTGATTTCCATCAGGGTGCATGACATCATCTTCAACTTTCTGTGAACAACCTTCCTCCTCTGAAGACAGACCTTCATCAGCACTGTCTTCATCCTCACTGCTGTCGAGTAAACTGATCCTTTTTTCCTGGGGAGGAAGTTCCTTGGATATTTCCTCTGTGGTGATCAAATTTGGTTCAGTGTGTGAGCTTGTAGAAGAGCCTTCAAGGTCATTCAATATTACAGAATAATTAGCTTCCTCATAAACGATTACACCTTTCTTTTCGCACTCAATCTTGTTCTCATGTTCCTCAACCACAGTTGACACAGGATCTTCTACGGTGGTGTCTACCAGATCCTCATTAACAGACTCAGTACATGTTTGATTTGGAACAACTTGGCTCATCTCCACAAGCTCATCACTTTCCATGGCAACATCTTCAGGCTCTTCAATTACCGCAGAAGACGTTTCATCCACTGGTTTTTCTTGAAGTGTCAGAATTTCAGTTCCACTGTCCTCCACCCCCTCAACATCTTGCGAGAAGCTCTGGGGTCCCTGCATCTCGATGGCCTCATCCTGATCAAGAACTAGAGTGGTATCTTCAGCGCTTTCCTCAATCATGATGGATTCTTGAGCTTCACTGGTGTCCATGGTCACAGTTCTATCCAACTGTTCTATTGTGTCTTCAGCTTTATCACCATCATGTACTGGAAAACTTTCAGGATGAGGTTCATGCTCCTCACCCAGTTCCTCAGGCATGGCAGCAACAGTTGTAACAGTGTCACCTACATCAGAATTCACTTTTGCTTTACTTCTTGCCCTGGTTACAGGAACCGCAGAGGTACTACTAGAAGACCCAGTTCGGCTACTACAAGGAGTCCCCCTTCCTCTTTGAAGGCTTGGGCTCCCCTGATTATGGCAGACATCAGTAGCTACCGATTCTGAATCGGACTCACTAGGTTTGGTTTGACGCCTGGTGGATCTCAACGGACTCGTGCTAGGACCAGACTTGCATCCGTCTGACTCATTTTCCTCATCAACCTTGTTCCTATGGCCTCTTTTCTTGGACACTGGAGAAGAAGGGGTGTCTGTGGTTTCCTCAAAGCTCAAAGGGATCGGCTGGGTCGGCTTGACCTTCTGGTTTCGAGCAGATCTCCGGACCGCAGAGCCATGAAGGCCAGAAACGCTGGAGGAGCATGACTCTGGTCCAGATGAATCTGCTTCTGCAGAAGGAACAGCAGTCTTCCGATGGCTCCTTGTTATACGACGAGTGTCCATAGCTGTAGTGAAGGATACAGCAGAACTGCAGGACTCGTCCCCTGAGGGATCATCATCATCATTCTTTGCGGCATCTTTTGTAGCAGCTGAAGTCAGAACACGCTTTCTCAGGCTGCATGGAGCTCTGCGAGAACGGGTCGCAGAGACCTCAGATGAGCAGGATTCAACTTCAGATGCCTCGTCCTGCACAGTGGGCTTTTCCCTGACTGCAGTCCTCCGTCGGGTTCTGGGTGTCGCCTGCACCTCAGAAACTACAGAGCAGCAGGACTCTGACTCAGACACATCAGCTTCATTGGTAGAGTTTGGTTCCTTTTTGTCAGCAAGGAGACGTGTGGATCTTCTAGTTTCTCGCTTGAGCGGACTAGCTATTGAGGAGGAGGCAGTACGGTCATCCTTCGGCTCATCTGGCTGGGAGTCGTCTGCAAGTTCAGACTGGGACTGGTTTTCCTCCATTAGCGTTCTGCGCCGTGTTTTTCTGGTCGAAGGAGTAGGCTGCTGTGAGAACGAGGATATTTGCTTCAGATTATTTGAGGATTCCTTATCAGAATAATGTTACACACATTTACGTTGATGTTAGAGCATAAAAAATACATAATGTATAGTGATTGATCTGTAAAAGATCGCAATCTTGATTTAAACTCCCATGCAATCCCATTTTCAAATGACAATGATTCGCCCTTGTCTATTAAACCATTAAAACTCATACCAGAACATTCAAATCTGCGTTTGTGCTGCATTTTACTATGTTTGGATAAGAAAACAGCTTCACAGTCTTTTCAACTACACAGAATTAATTTGGTCTTATGGTCATTCATATTAACACCGAAATTCTGGGATAAAAGTTTACAGTTCAGATATAAACACTGATGTCTATAACAGCAATATAAAAAGAGCAAATCCTCTTTTGAAAGTAACAGGTGCATCAAATAAGGTATGTGTCGATTTTTTTTTTAAAGTGACTGTTAAAAAAAAAACTGTCATTGAATTAGTCTTTCAAGAGATTTGTCCAAAAATGCTGACTTACTGAAATCATCCAGTAACGAAACAAGTGAAGTATTTATGAGTCATTGAACCATTCAAAGTAGTTTTTCATAATTTTAATATAAAGAATTGGTGTATTCAATACATATTAAAAAGTTTATTAATTCATTCAAATGCATTAAACGCTTTTCAATCGACTGCAGCAATAATATTTTGTCACATTATTTTGTTTAGTTCAGAATCATGTGAGAATCGTGATCTCTATTTTAGACACACAAATTTGATTCTCATTTTATCCAGAATCGTAAAGCTCCAATTGATATGCACTAAAATTTTAAATCTAGTCAGACACAACGAGTCAAAAGTTTGGCTTTACTTATTCATTTATTTGAAATTAATGAAATTAAACATATCAAGAAAGAAATAACAGCAGGCATTGCTCAGTGACGGACTGACCAATGACAATTTAAAGGTTGCATGAGGGTTTTATTAATAAACTTTTAAAATATTTAAATGATCACGTGCTTTGCCAGAAAGGATGAAAATACTTACAATTCACCCAAAACAAATGGTCACTTTATAGAAAACTAATTCTAATTTATGTTTATGTAACGTTATATGGTGGGGCTGACAAGATGTTGTTCACAACAGGATCACAAGGTGTGATTTGTTTCTTATTTGTTTACATTACTCTCAACTCGAAGAAGAATGCAAAACTGACGACGTAAAAATACGAATAGACGACATTAACAAATCACGTTCGTATTCAAAAAGGTAACGTTAGTCAACAAGTTTCTCTGAGTTGCTCGGGCATGTATGGACACATGCAGCGACTCATTTGAACTCATGAATACATACAACACTGCAATAACAAACACACACTGGCGCTTCCGGGGAATATATAGACTAAACTGCTCAAGTATCCTACATACCGTGGCTCCTGAGTTTTCATCGCTAGTATTTTTCACAGGGGAGCCCACGCGCGTTCCTCTTCTGGTGGCCACCATCTTGCCACGATGATGACGTTTGACGCACTCCCGCTGACGACACGCGTTCTCCGGATGCGCAGGCGTGACGAATTGATGCAGGAAAGCGTCGTTGAGCAGTTTTGAGCGTTGGGCGAGTTGCAAATAATGATATGGATTTTTGTATTGAAACAGTATTACAATTTATTCATTCATTAATTAATAAAATACAATTTTATTGTGCGTTAAGTCTCAGGATATCGCGTATATCTAACATATAAACACTGAAATGAAAGAAACCCAATGCCAGTCCATGTTTCGTTTTTCAATTCCGAAGTTTACCACATTAAAAATGTTTAACACAGTATGGGAAAATAGTAAGTACATGTACAGTACATGAAAGAAAAAACTGTATTATATGATTGGCTCCAAAATGAATCGTCATTACAATGAATAAATAACACAGGTAAAAATATATATTCTGACTATTCGTTGGATACTGGAACTATAATCATTATTTTCCTCCAAGTGTGGAATTTTCCAGTGTTCTTATATACAATGAGTTAATGCCGTTCATGCCATGCATGTTTACAGCCTCCCATACAGTCACATATTTGAATATTTCTTTTTATCAGATAAGCAAGTCATTTTGTTTACAAAGGGATGCAAAAGAGATAGAATCATCTGTTGAAAACAGCTAGGAAAACATTTAGATAACATTCCAAGCAAAGCATGGATCAAAATAAATTAGACAAACTTTACATGCCAGCAGGACTCAAAATTTGACATTAAAATTGAAAGTGAAAAATACAACTATGTGGCCCACTCTTTTTAAAAAAAAAGTGGTTAACTTTTTAAAATAAAACAGAAAATGTTTAATAAAACAATCTTATGGTATTTGAAGCATCTTGTCCTATCAACCATTGTTTTGTACAGAGAGTTAAACCAGGCCAGGTCAGGAAAACAAGAGGCACTTTGTATTTATCTACCCGAACAGGTAGCTGTCTAAATATTCTAAATCATGAGGAAAAAGTGAGTGAATTTTTGTTCTATTGAAAATTCAGATTCAAAGAAGTCTTGACAAAAAAAAAAACGCCTGTAAAATGACTGTAAAAATTTAGTAGCTCCCTACATTTTTATGTGCCCTGTTCGAACTGGATATGTTAAAGGTTGTTGCCCTTTTTAGCATGAACAATGTAGCCTTTTGCTTTTATGATGCCTCTGCTCTTGACTATGATGGAGTACCGTAAGACCCACTCCAGCCTCCAATCATCCACCTGCAGGTCCTTACTGCTCCCCTGCACAGCTTCCTGGAAGCCTCCTGCACTGATTAGCTCTAGAGACAAGAAAATATATTGGCATCATGAGATTTCCTGTGCTGCTGCTCATGCAGTTTGATACTTAAACTGCCGAGCCAGTTCACACATGCAGTCAATGAGCTCAATGACTCAGCATAAAATACACACCTTTAGGGTCATTGTGTGTAAGCAATTGTATGTCGAACTCTTTAGCAAATGCAGTGAGGTCTGGAGGCATCACACAGCACGAGGCCAGATTCACCTGATTACTACTTGGCTTTACCTGCATAGCGTGAAAGAGCACAAAAATGCATTGTAAATAATCAATTATTCTGTGATGTGCAGAAGGAATGCACACTCACAGCAGACCTGAGCCCAGTTATACAGCTGCTCTAGAAGAGTTTTGTCCAAGTCGGACGTGCCGATGGCAGCGATCTTCTGGCTGTGCACAAGACTTTCCAGTTCCTCCCACAGCGGCTGCAGGTGGGTCAGCATCTGTGCCTCACCCTCGGGGAGAGGAGGTGGAGCAATGATCACAGAGTCCAACTGAGATACGCCTAACGAGAGACAAGCTGAACAACACAGAGAAGAGGAGAGGGGGTTATGGTCAAATCACCTGAAATTAATATTCACATACACTACCATTCAAACATTTGGGTTCATAAAAATAAAAAAATCTGAATAATAATTTTTCTGCAAGGATGCATTGAATTGCTAAAAAGTGACAATAAAGACATAAGTTGTTACATTTTTTTTTTACACAATTTATGTGTTTTGTTTTATTTGTATGTATGGGTTACTTGGGCTTTTACCGACATCTGGTGAAAAATTTATGTTAGCAATACATTTAGAAAAATATTTACTGGGAAAAATGGTGATCAATACTTATTTTATCCATTGTATATATATAGAATGTGAGCCCTTTCAGTACTAATTTTCATACATTTCTTAGAGCCTTAAACATCTCAAATACTCTCTTAGTATGCTCAAATCAGTAAGATCAGGGTAACAAGTTTGCACTAAATCTACATAAATAGTTTTACCTTATTGAACATAATAATGTTCATATATACAGCATCACATTAAACAGAACTTACCCATGTCCACCGCACTTCTGATGGATGAACAGTCCGACTCAGTGAGAAAAAGCTTGACTGTAAAGACATTTAAACATATTTAATAACATGTACATTCACTGCAACAGCATTCTTTAATGCATTGAGGATCAGTAATCCTCACCAGACACTTTCAGCTCCTCTCTCTCCTCTGGAGTGATGGCCTCTGTGTTTTCGGGAATAGTGCAGTCCAGAGTGCTGGGAAGCTCCTGAGAAGAAAAACAAAGGTAATCGCAAAACCATGCTCTCATGGAAAGTATCCAGTCACTTACTGGATTATGCATTATAGTTGCATAATTTTTTGGCAATCTTGTGTCTATGGACCTCACTTTCCTTTGCATGTGAAAACATTAGACACCTTGTTAATGGACTGTATGAAAGGAATGCATCAATAAGCCTCAGCTTTTGTGTGCTAAGACCTTTACTCTCTACTTGCTGAGCTCTCAGGCAGATTCGCTGACAATGGCAGAAAGAGCCAGAGCAGAGGCACAGTGGCCCCATGAACAATCACCATAACAACTATCTTTTCATCCCACTGCCTATATATGCTTTAATGGTGCAAAAGAGGCAGATGGTTTGTTTTCCCACAGTCCACAGAGCGCTCAACTGTTTATGTTCAGTGGGTCTGATTACTGAAATCTTTGACATGTCAAAGATGACGTTTGTTTAGCTTAAAACGGCTTGTTTATAAGTTCTCAAGGTTTCCTTTTTCTTTTTATGAATATCGTGCAAGGTCTTACAGAGTCAAGAGATGACGACACTGCAGCAAACCACTCGCTCAGTGTGCCTTGGATGCAGTCTTGCAGCTGTGGATTCAGAAAACATAGAAAAACATTCAAATTATGAAACATAAATACAACATCTTGGCAGTCTTTCCAAAACATTTCACAATATTTATATTCATAGACACTTTTGGCTTTTGGCCCTATAGGCTTTTAGAAAAGTCTAGTCAAAAAAAGAAATAAAAAGAGTACATAATTTAATAATGTATTTTAATAATGTATCAAACATTATATATCATCTGTAGAAATTCTAATGAAAGAACAGCATTTATTCAAAACAGACATCTTTTGTAACAATATAAATACACTACCCTTCATGAGCTTGGGGTAATTTCTTTTTTTAAGAAATAATTATTAAATGAATAATAGTAATATATGTGTTAAATTGATCAAAAGTGATAGTCAAATTTTGAAAAATATTGTTAGAAAATATTAATATTTTGAATAAATGCTGTTCTTTTTAACTTTTTATTCAAAAAATTAAGCAGCACAACGTTTCCAACATTGATAATAAATCAGCATACTGATTTTTGTAAGATTGTGTGACACTGAAGTCTGGAGTAATGGATGATTTGCAGCACAGGAATAAGTTATATTTTAAAGTACATAAAAAATATAAACCAGTTATTTTAAATTGTAAAGATATTTTGCAATATTAATGTTTTCTGTATTTTTTTTAAATGCAGCCTTGATGAGCATGAGACGTCTTTCAAAAATATTAAAAGTCTTACTGATCCCAAACTTTTGAACAACAGTGTGTTTGTGTTGTTAATAATTAAACGGGAAATAGAAACATGAAATAAAATGAAAAAAAATTATATATAGTGTAGAAACACCCTGTTGAGCAAAACGATTTAAGACAGCAAGACATCATTAACATTCTATTATAATCTTGCAATACAATCTACACGTATTAGCCTACATGTTTAAACATTACTTTTTTAAGTGTTTAATACACTTGTGTGGGCTTGAACAATACGCCTCAATTTTATGATGGGATGTCAGAGAGGTTTTAGCTATATAAAATGCAAAGTCATTTGTCATTCATCTGTTGAGATTAGAAGACATCAATCAGCATGACATTGCACCATTCTTCATTCCAGTATGTCAAGTCAGGTCACATTTAAAAAACAAAAAAACAATGTTTATTTGAAATAGAAATATTAACTGTCACATTTTACTATATACCAGCTAAATAAGCATTAACTTTGAAGTATTTTAAATTAAATACTTTTAAAAGGAGTTAAAGTATTTAAAAACCTTAGTGACCTCAATCTGTTGAACAGTAGTGTATATTATTCAAAATTTTGGTACAAGTCACACAAACGTGGTAAACAGATTGAAATAACCTAATTAAGAAGATATTCCCAACAATATACAATAAAAATAACACAGATCGCCTAGGACGGGTGAGGGTCAATTATGTACATCTTATGTGACAGGTCTAGTGAGTCTTTGACAGAAGCATTGCTTGTATGCACAAGGACGGCAAAGTCCTGGCCATTTGAACGTGAATGCAATAACAGTGCGATGCATTTCAATTTCTCACCACATTTTGCATACAGTGGCATGTCATGAGCAGCACGAGGCAAAGCTGGTCATTGACGTCATTAATGAAAGCAGACGGATCATATCTTTAAGCCACGGAATCGTTATTGTGAGCCGACTCGATCTTAATGACTCGACTGAATCGATTCGCAAAGCTTTCGGTTTCAAAACGTTATGCAGGAACATAAACAAAATAACCTTATAACCATTTTTTGTTTTCGAAAAGAATTGACAGTATGTCGATTAAACGTATAACTAGGCTATTCGTGATATAATCCAAATACAACACAAATATACACAAAATCAAGTGTATACAACTAAAACAACTCATGTTTCAAAATTTACATTGAAAACATGTATTTAACACTTTTTTTTTGTAAACCATGCGTGCGGACGTCTAGGAAAACCTGAAAGACTTCTCAAATGATTCTGCGAACCGGTTCGGTGAACGAACCGTCCGTAGGAGTCGATGCTTAAAAAAAGAACCGGACTTCACAAAAGCAACGACGATCTTATAAACATAAATACTGGGATGTCCGAGGCTGGACTCATTCACCTAGCAATAACACACAATAAAACGTCATACTCGTGCTGCCGAAATGGACCAAGGTGCACATTAACACAGCAAACTCATGTCACACTTATAACGTTACCTCCTCACTGGGTGAAGACGGACATTTCTTCTTAAGTCGACTGCGGTTGACTAAATTCCCCGTGTGAAGCTTCAGTGTTGTCGCGTGATTAAAAAGCCGCTTCGCGTTTACATGAGGCTCCATTGTCCGTGAAAATCGGTGACTGGAAACAAGTGTTGTCTGTTTAACTATTAACCGTAGAATGCCCTCGGGTACGTTTCCCTCTCTCTCAAGTGCACTAAACAGTGAGTGTAATATGACTTTGCACTTGCAGTTCATTCAAGTAGAGAGGAGGTGGTTAGAGCAGAGAGTTTCACGCCCACAATAAGAATATGGATGGTTGCGTTAGGAAAACCTGGCCAGGATCAGCTCGACGTGGATCGGACGAGTGAATCAAAGCCACGGTCAACCTTTCTGAGGCCCCCTATTGTCCAGCACAATATTCAAAGGACCCCATGTAGAACGAAACTTCCTCTGCCTCTTCTTCAGAATGCTAACAAAGCTACTGGCTTTCAGGCTTTTTTTATTTATAGAATCAAGAAGAATCCCAAATAGCACATTAGGTATCCATTTACTTCTACACTGCATGGTCAATAATGAAAAAAAGGGACAAACTAAAATAAGAAATATTGAAGCTTTTAGCGTTAATAAGTGAAATAAATAAATAAAAATAATAATTAAATAAGTTAAATTATTTCAAAATAAGTTATAATAAAACAATGAGTGTGCAATAAAAGTAATTTGCAGCCTGGTGAGGCCCCACCCCTGGGCGGGAAGGATTACAAGGCATCTTAAGTTATGTGTCATTATGACACAGCATGCATTACTACAGTATGTTTAGTTATTATCAGTGGGACAGCGAACTGCTTTTAAAATGTGTTTTATTAAAATTAAAGGTTAATTCAAAATCTGACCCTTTAAAAAAAAACATACCAAAATAACAGCTAAAAATCACATCCATCTTTTATTTTACATAAAGCGAAAAAAAAACAAAACATTTACAGTAAATAAAATTAGGGCATGTAACTGCCAACAACCAGATGTGTTTTTCATCAGTATTGGTGAGTTTCTTTATAGTACATTCATGCAAAGTACCCCCAGAGAAAGACATTGACAGTGAGTAAAATGAGGGCATTCACATTGCAGACAGTCTTCCAGGTGTGGTCTTCTTCAATACTGGTGAGTTTCCTTTCCAGAGCCTGCCGTTCCTCCTCACTCAGCTCTTGTTTAGCCGCATGGGACAGACCACACAGCCACATTCCAGCACGCTTCCACCATGCAGGCGTATCCTCATCTGACCCCTCTGACTCTGTAGTGCTGGGATCAGAGCCTGCTGGTCTGGACCCTCTAGTCCAGGGGTCTTCCAGCTCTACACGCTCCCTTTTACTGTGTCTTGTCCACCAGGTCAAACGAACAAGCTAAAATGAAATATTAGTTCTTTATATTTGCTCATATTCAGTGTCTGTTTCTCCTAAAATATCACTGTTAATATAGTTTTTTGCTTACAAATATATATAAAGTAACATTTTATTTTGATAGTCTACTTTAGACCTTCAACTAACTACAATTAACATTGTCACTACATGTCCACTACAGTATTACTAGTGTATTAGTATCAGACCATCTGCTTAATATCTGTTACTTTGATGGCCCCTAACAGACATTCTACTGACCATAAGTAACTTTGGAAGTATATACCAGTTTATTCTACTGACCCTAATTAACAGAATGTCAAACTGGACTATTGAAATCAAGCATTATCAATTTATAAATAAATAATACATTACCGTATTTTCACACTTTTTTTCATAGTTTGGCTGGTCCTGCTACTTATAGTCAGGTGCGACTTATCAAAATTATTTTGACATGAACCAAGAGAAATGAACTAAAAATTAATAAAGAGAAAATATTACCGTCTACAGCCGCCAGAAGGCGCTCTATGCTGCTCAGTGCTCCTGTAGTCTACACACTAAGCAGCATAGAGCGCCCTCTCGCGGCTGTAAACGGTAATGTTTTCTCTTGGTTCTAAATAAATGCGACTAATAGTCCAGTGCGACTTATATGTTTTTTTCCTCATCATGACGTATTTTTGGACTGATGGGACTTATACTCAGGTGCGATTTATAATCAGAAAAATACGGGTATATATAGCTTTTTTTTTTGCTGTTTCTAATGCTATTAAAAATAAATAAGTAAATAAATGAATAAGTATTGCCTAAGTAAATTAATTAAAAATTAAAGCAGTCAATGTACATGTTGATTCGGTACTGTAAGGAGCAAAAAACGTATTTTTGTGAAAATTAATAGGGGAGATATAAATAAAATACATTTAAATTAAAACCACTCAAATTAAAAACTAGTGGAATTAGTCTGTAATATGTACATTTTTTAAATGTACCAATTAAGCGTAGTACATGGATAGACCCCAAGTAACTGGGCATGCAGCATTTTTCTCTCTCTCTCTCTTTTTTTTTTTTTTTTGTAAGTTTTGTATACAAATGGATATAAATGTTTATTTAAATGTGTATGCATTTGGATTGTGGTTCATAGTTACATGTTGCTCTGGAATAGGTGCAGTGCAGAGGCTGACAGCTGTGATGATCAGAGCTGTCAGTGCAAGCAGGATAAGTGCAAAATACAGGTAGTGCACATCTTTCAGCAGGGCAGGACGCAGGTCTGATTCTCCGCATGATGGGGTGCTGTACACAAATTCCATTACCATCCTCACAGTGCCCACCACTAGTCCCACCATCAGACCCCAAAAAGCACCCTGTGCAAGATAAAAAGAAACTTGACTTGAATGTTTCAAAACTGCATCAAGTGTTATGGGCAATGCATTTTAAATTTAAATTTAACTGCACAGGCACAAAAAAAAAAGGTTAATTAATTCACCTGTTCATTTACTCGCCCCCAGAAGATAGCCATAATGAACACTGTGGTGATGGGAGGTGCCAGGTAGCTAGTAATGGCCTGAATGTAGTCAAACAGTTGTCCACTATTGGCTGTTTGAATGACTGGAATCCACACAATGCTCAGGGCCACTAGAAATAAAATGAACACCCTGTGGAGGTAAATAAACAGCAGCAATTAAGACGAGCCAGTAGACTCCGCCTCTTTAGTGAAATAAAAGTGTATATTTTGGAAAAGGACAACTGTTTTTAATTTTAATTTGACAGTTTGCACATCAATAGTTTTTTTATCGGCCCTAAACGGGGCCGACAAAACCACTCTGATGTGGCTAAACCACTTGGTGGAATTGGTGGTGGACTGTTTCCACTTTCGTTGAACTAGTTAGAACTAGTTCCTGGGTATCTTCATTGAACTAGTAGCATTCACTTCTTTTAGATACTTCTGTTTATTTTCTGAAAAATATTTTACAAATTAAAGTGTTCCAAAGTTTTTTCCACAAAGCATTTCGCAGCCTACCTGCCCACTACCATGAGCTCTCTCTCAGTGGCCCGGGGCCGGATCCGTTGCCATATGTCCATGGTGAACAGAGTGCTGCTACTGTTGAATATAGAGGTGAGAGAGGACATGAGTGCTGCCATCATTACAGCAATCATCAGACCTCTCAAACCTACAACACAATTACAGGGAAAGAAAAACCTGTATTAGCATAACAACATCATTGTTGCTCTAAAAATCTCTGATGTAGCAGGCAACATATTTGACAATTTATGCATTACATTTATTTTATTTTATAAATAAAATTGTATCTTAAGTCACTGTGGTTTATTTTTAACAATGTCCAAAAAACATTGTATTTGTCAAAATGATCGATTTTTCTTTTATGCCAAAAGGAGCTTATATATATATAATATATATATATATATATATATATATAAGCAGCACATATGATTATTCTGATGAAAACATTAGGTTGTCATACCCATTGGCATGAGCTCCACAACTAACTTTGGGTAGGCAATGTTAGAGCAGCCCACACTGGCCCCACAGATCTTCATACACTCCTCAGGATCCACACATCCTACTTCATCTAGAAAATGTACAAACATTGTATCACACTATTTACCAGAAAATGTGTGGATAGTCCATGACCCCCATTTTCATTGGTTTAATAAATGTTCAGGTAATATCTTTCTTAAATCCAGACGATAGATTAAGGGAAATGCAAAGAATGACTGAGTAGTACTTGGGTAGAGAGCTCTGCTGATCATTCCTGGCATAACGACGAAGAACATAGGAAAGACCTTGAGGTAGCCACCGAGTACCGAACCACCTTTGGCATGGGACAGGTTTTTGGCAGAGAGAGACCTTTGCACTATCACCTTCAAACAAGAAATATATGCAATTGCTTGCGAGTTTAAAGAGAAACATTTGTGAAATCCCCTGATGAATATGAATTCATGCTAAAATCTGCAGTATTTTAAATTCACCTGGTCTGTGCACCACACCCATGTGGCCAGAACAGTGAGTCCAAAAATCAGGCCTGGCCAAGGAAGGTCTCCTGTCACCGGATCTCTGAAGATATGGAAGGCATCAGACCGAGGAAGATGACAAGTGGTGTTGGGAACTATGATAGCAGGTACAGCTCTCTCATACTGAACCAGCAAACCTTCATACCAGCCAACTTTGTCGAATGCTGACAGGGAAAATTCAGTTGAAAAGAATCACTGTACTCACCCTGGAATAATTAATGAAACTATAACATTTCATCAACCAGAGATCTATACCTATGAACATGAGGACGAATGCTCCTATTACCATGATGACAGTCTGTAAGGCATCAGTGTAGATTACTGCTGTAAGCCCACCTGCATTAAAACAAGCCATCAATTAAAGCACCTGAACTAGAATCACATTTAGGCACAATTTATCTAAAATGTAAGAAATGTATGTGTTGACTTATTACCAGCTATAGTGTATAGTGCAGTGACAGCTAGCAGCACAACAGTGGAGACGTACAGGTCCCACCCCAGGGACACCTGGATGAATAAAGCCCCTGAAAAAATGTCTGTCTGGCAAGAACAGAATTATGATTATGATTCACTCTATTACATGTACATTACACTATTACAACTATACTGGATTGTTTTATTTAATAATACTTAATTTACATGTGTTAATCTAAGGAGCCTTACTGATATCTTGGTGAAAATGTAGAGGATGAGAGACAGCACACTCATGTAGATTCGGATGCGCTGACCCCCGAACCTCTTCCTCAGATACTCTGGCATTGTGACTACTCCAGAAGAAATGTACACAGGCACAAAGATCCAGCCCAAGGCAATGAGGACCCATGCTGCCTAAAGAGCATCACACTTGTTTTGTTTCAGCATGCGATGCAATATAACTGTCAAACAGTTGATTCGCTTAAGACAACAATCTCTCTAGTGCAATCAGTAATTACTGTAACAACACTGAAAGCGTGTAGGAATGCCATACATTCCACTCGAATCCCCCAACTGCGAGTCCCCCTGCAGCTCCTGTTCCTGCTAATCCAATGAACAGACCGCTGCCTACGTTACTCGACATCAAAGAGGCTCCGATCTGTTGAAACATAACACGAAAGACATACTGAGAAAACACTCTCAAATCTAAATAAAAGAGACATGTCTTCACATTAAATATGAATCTTCTGTAAATACACTGAACAAAATTATAAACCCAACTCTTTTTTTTTTTGCACCATTTTTCATGAGCTGAACTCAAAGATCTAAGACATTTTCTATGTACTCAAAAGGCTTATTTCCCTTAAATATTGTTCACAAATCTGTCTAAATCTGTGTTAGTGAGCACTTCTCCTTTGCCGATATAATCCATGCACCTCACAGGTGGGGCATATCAAGATGCTGATTAGACAGCATGATTATTGCACAGGTGTGCCTCAGCCTGGCCACAATAAAAGGACACTCTAAAATGTGCAGTTTTACTGTATTGGGGGGGGGGGGGGTCCAAAAACCAGTCAGTATCTGATGTGATCATTTGCCTCACACAGTGCGACACATCTCCTTCCCATAGAATTGATCAGGTTGTTGACTGTGACCTGTGGAATGTTGGTCCACTCCTCTTCAATGGCTGTGTAAAGTTGCTGGAAATTGGCAGAAACTGGAACACGCTGTCATATACGCCAATCCAGAGCATCCCAAATGTTGTTTTCAGCTTCCAGGAATTGTGTACAGATCCTTGCAACATGGGGCTGTGCATTATCATGCTGCAACATGGTCGTTGATGAATGGCACAACAATGGACCTCTGGATCTCGTCACAGTATCTCTGGGCATTCAAAATGCCATCAATAAAATGTAGCTGTGTTTTTTTTGTTCATAACATACGCTTGCCCATTCCATAACCCCACTGCCACCGTGGGTCACTCGATCCACAGCGCCGTTGACATCAGCAAACCACTCACCCACACGATGCCACACACGCTGGCTGCCATCTGCTCTGTACAGTGAAAACCGGGATGGATTCATCCGTTAAGAGAACACCTCTCCAAAGTACCAGATGCCATTGAATGTGAGCAACTGCCCACTCATGTCGGTTACGACGACGAACTGCAGTCAGGTCGAGACCCCGATGATGATGACAAGCATGCAGATGAGCTTCTCTGAGACGGTTTCTGACAGTTTGTGCAGAAATTTTGTGGTTATGCAAACTGATTGTTGCAGCAGCTGTCCGGGTGGCTGGTCTTAGACGATCTTGGAGGTGAAGATGCTGGATGTGGAGGTCCTGGGCTGGTGTGGTTACACGTGGTCTCCGGTTGTGTGGCCGGTTGGATGTACTGCCAAATTCTCTGAAACACCTTTGGAGATGGCTTATGGTAGAGAAATGAACAATTCAAATTCACTGGCAACAGCTCTGGTGGACATTCCTGCAGTCAGCATGCCAATTGCATGCTCCCTCAAAACTTGTGACATCTGTGGCATTGTGCTCTGTGATAAAACTTCACATTTTAGAGTGAACTTTTACTGAGGCCAGCCTAAGACACACCTGTGCAATAATCATGCTGTCTAATCAGCATGTTGATATGCCACACATGTGAGGTGGATGGATTATCTCGGCAAAGGACAAGTGCTCACTTAAACAGATTTAGACAGATTTGTGAACAAATTTTGAGAGGAATAGGCCTTTTGTGTACATAGAAGAAAAGTCTTAGATCTTTGAGTGAAAAATGGGGCAAAAACAAAAGTGTTGTAATTTTGTTCAGTGTATAATTTGTTTATAACTGTTGTATATGATTTAATTTAATTTAACATGAAACACACACACTTCATAATGTTTTTACATGAAATCAGTTCTCTTAAGAGTCTGGGTTGATTTATTATTTCTGCTTTCCTGGTTGTAATTCCAGTAAAATCAAGATGCTTCCTTGTAGACATCCACAAAATAAACTCTCCAGCTTCATTATTGAGTAAACGCAAAACAAACTCA
Source organism: Carassius gibelio (assembly GCF_023724105.1). Lineage (NCBI taxonomy): Eukaryota > Metazoa > Chordata > Actinopteri > Cypriniformes > Cyprinidae > Carassius > Carassius gibelio. Next base: position 8,728,474 of record NC_068403.1, on the reverse strand, counting down.
CTGGCCACCATGTCATTGATCGTCCAGCCAAGAAGTATCCACCGACTGTCCCACGGTTGGCTCTGACTGAAGACTACAAATCAAAAACACAGCAGTTCCATCTCTGCATCAAGAATTAGGCATGCGGAATTCTTTAAATCAATGCAAATATTACCAGGCAGCTTTTACTTACCCATATTCCAACTGCCAACACAAACACAAAGTAGACCACAACCACAGCAATATCTGCAGCTTCCAAAGTAAACTTCCTGGGCACCTCGGGCTCTGGGGTGCCAGTTACGAGTTCAGGTGAAGCTGGCATTTTGTACAATGCCTGAGGCAAAAGTGTGAACTTTGAAGCAGGTGCTAACTTGATTAATAATTAATCAGCCTGTTTCAAAGAATGCTGAGAATGCAATACTGAGAGTTATGCATTATATGACAGCTATACATTACCAAGTGAGGATGCTGTAAACTAATATATTTTAAAGTTAACAGTTTACGGTCTAGAAAAACAATTGCATGCCTTTATTTACAAAATAAATAATTTTGTTGTTTCATTTAACATAATAATCTAAATGAATTAATTCCATAAAGGATACTTGCTTTTAAGAATACTTATGAAAAAAAAAATGCAATTTAGCCCCAATTTAAAAATAAAGAAAGAAATCAGAGAATGACAAACATTTGAAGACTTTTTAATTGCAGGGTGAATGTATAAATTGCTATATTTTACATGTGAGACAACATGAATAATCTGAATATCAGTCCATTTATTTCTTCTTCCAGAATTTGCTGTAATCATCAACTTTGAAATCATCCTCAAAATCATCCAATTTCTGTTTTGCTGCCCTCTTTGGTTCTCTTTTCCGCATCCTGATTTTCCTCTCCTCCTCTGAGAGGGTGGTGATGTCCACGGGCATCTGGGAGGAAAAATAAAATACATGAAAAACTGTTGATAACTGACTCAAAACACTCACCCTAGGACCTTTTTTAAAACATTTTAAACTACCATTGTATAACAGTTCTTCAAAATAATTCTCCGTTTATCTACCACATCAAAAAAGACCATCAACATGATATCGAGTGAATAACAGCAGAATTAGACTTTTTGGTTGAAGTGTGTAGGGTACCTTCAACAAAAAAAGCTTGGAAACTGGAATATAATCCACTAACCTTCATTATTCTTCTGGGCTCTTTATATCTGATGTTGATGGTGGATCCATCAGGTCTCACCAACAGAACGGGATACATCCTCTCATACTTCTGCCTCCCGAAGCGGACCACACACGTTCTGTTGGAGTCTGACTGAAAGACTGTAGTGTGAAATGTGGATGTTGCTTGCAAACACCTGTGGGTGACCACAGCCTGAAGACACCTGTTCAAAATAATAAAAGGACATTACAAATGTAAACATTTCTGAGCATCACTGATTATTTTTATGCTAGCTGCAGCTAATCGAAAAAATAATACAATCACTGTAACTTCAGCACCTCAATCACTTAAAAGTCAGATCATTTGTCACTAAGGAAATAGTTAAGAAACCAAAATCCTTCCATGAGAAGGTCTTATACATTTTTAATGAGGACAAACAATATGTTAAAGGGTTCAAATGAGTCACTCTGGCTTTGTTTAAGACTAACACACAGCTTTAAAAACGAAAACACATTGACTACCACACTACATCAGAGATGAGAGAACTCAATGTGCTGTCAGTTCACTACTTAACGTACCTAAATATACTCTTGCAAGGCTGGCCAATTGTATTTAAAGCCATGACCATAAAATCCGCAACACTTGCAACAGTTACGTAGTAAATATTTTCATAAGTGTAAGAAGATAATAGCAGAACACTTTAGAACGGAGAAGGTCACATCAACAACCGGCGTCGAAGTGTATCAGCATAGAATGCTCCCCTGGAAACTTGTGCTGCAACATCTAATGGTTCCGCTATTAGAAAATAGTCATAGTCATAATAATTATAATGCTAGTTCTACTACTACAAATTATTATTATCAATATTATTTTGTATCTTTGAAGCAAGGGTTTTGGCTGTTTTCCTAAATGTTTTTCCTATTAATTATAGTCAGTGATGTTTAAGAGTAATTGTATAGATCCAGATTTCTCATAAAAGCAAATACATGCAAATGTAAAATATTAAATTGAACATATATTTAAAATTACTGAAAATTTCACTGCATTTTTTTGGTTGATACTAAGGTAGGCGTGTCATCAAATGAGGCTAATAGAGCCAACATAATTTTCCCAGAATGCCTCTTCTTACTCCTGAAAGATCACAGCTTATCGATGACCTCCATTTTCTAGGTAGGGATACAGGGGATGAATAGGCTGGAAGCTAGTGCTTTTAGACACCAGAGTTTTAGATAACCTTCAAAACATAAACACATACAAAGCTCTCAATTTGCAATGACAAAATGGATCTCTTACATATACTGTATAAATGCGCTGACTTCAGACAGCGTCATCCTCATAATACCCAGTCCTTCTCAACACATACCAAATGAAATGGTCACAATTACATGATCAGCTGGCATGTCTTCTCCATTCTCACAGATAATGCAAACTGGGTACTAGCAGGCTTTTTCTTGAGAAGCAGATTCAGTGTGAGCAGGGAGAGGTTCATTACGAGGAGGGGAAACAGAAAAGGATCCATTCCATTTGATCTTACTAACTTCTCTTTTCAACAGCAAACAATCTTGGGGAAGTCCTCCAGCAGCATATCCACAAGCAGAAACATTAAACTGACACAACATTTAACACTATGGATCATTTAGTGAGTAATAATTGCAACTGAATGTAGATCATATTCTCAGCCCATCATTCCCTGCAACATCGAGACTGTCACCCATGTTGATATAATACTGCCAGGAGTCAAGAGACTTTTTTGTCTTTTTTGTCCAAAGCAAAAACATCTGCATTCATGGTTTCTCATCATCGTCTTGCAAGCTGTCAGTCACACCCTTGGTTTCTTTCTGTGTTGTAACCACGGTATTGAATAACTTCCTCTCCAGCTTCATATGCACATCTGGTGGAGTTTGCATCTACTTTATGCCCCCGTTACTGTAAAATATTTATTTGCCCATCTCAGGGATCAGGTTGAGATGGCCAGACTTTTTCAGTAGACTGGGTTTTTTTCTGACGCCCCATGGATGTACTGTACTCCAGTATCAACACATACATTACCTTTGACATAAAAAGAGAAAGCCAGTGACATATGTATTGTTAAATATTAATATAGCATAGAACAGTGCATTACAGGGTCAGAAATTAACCAGGGTTTGTTAGAAAATGTTACAGAATTTGACAAAACTCCCTAGATATTTAAAACATTCCTGAAGTTCTTTTGCTTTTATATTTATCTTTATTTATATTTTATTTAAAATCTCCACATTTCACTTTTTATTCTAGGCCTATATACTGATGAGTTTAGTCACTGTGTTGATATTTAACTAAATTTATTCAATTTCTAGGGTTTTTGGCATTAAAAAAATGTATAAACATGACCCCGTAAAAAATAACATCTTACACATATTTAGACAGTGGACCTACAGTTCCTGAAATCCATATGAAAAGCTTTTATTGCTCTGGTTGCAATAATTTATAGTTTTAGCCTAAATATTTTTTTTTTTACTAAAAGTCTACCTATTTTGTATAGGCGCTAAATTCTGTCTATTCAACTTTCAGCATGTAGTGGCATCGCTAAGTTCTACTTCCTGTTTGACCGCTATGACTGGCGATGTGCCCACACTTAAGTAGACAGAAACATCATACTGTTTTTCTGTTTCTCAGGACGTTTTATGAATATTTGTCCAGTAGGGGGCAGAAAATCCTAAGAAATTAAGAAATTAAATTCTCTGCCCCCTACTGGACAAATTGTGCACATTTGTAGTGGACTACGTTTGAATTAAAGGGGTCATATTGATATGTTTCTTTAGGATCTTAATGAAAAGTCTATAACATACTTTGGTTAAAATTTCTCAAGTGTAGCGTAAAACAGCACCCTCTTTACCTTGTCAAAAACAGCTCTGTCCACAGCGACCCGCTCGATGTTACACTGTTCTTTTGATCAAGACATGGATCACCAGATTACTCCAGAGAAAGTGCCTCCATTATGTGCATTTTAGACAATAGTGTCTGGAAAATTATATGTAAAAGAAAAGGATGTAATATTTTTTGAAACAGGATAAATCGTATTTATTTGATTATTTTATTTTATTTGTATTCAGGTGATTAAGTGTTATCCTATATTGGATTTGCACCACTTTGTACTAATTATGATGAACATAATGACCCCAAAATAATAGCACCCCACCAATATGAGCAAAGAATATTTTCTTAGAACATGAACAGGTGCACTTCCTTTTCTTTAATGGCAAAATGTCTTGCCCTTAGGCTTTCTCTGTTCAACAAATTTTTCAAAACAGATGTATTGCAGCACGGAATCGCTCAGTGCAAAATTATAATAAGACAAGTGAAACACTTTGAAACTACTTGCACTTTTAGCTGCTTTGCAAAGTCTGGCCAGTGGGGAACCAAGCCATTCACTTTTGTCACAATTCAAGCCAATCTTGGCTCGGAAGAATCAATGACCTTATTGTGACATGAATTCATCATCGTTGTTAATTTATCATCTTTTGGCGTCATTGAATGCAGGCTTAGTTTTCAATAATCTGAGCTTTGTCTCACAGCAGGGTCAAACCGATCTGATCCAGCGGGAAGCAGGTGAGGGGTAAAATCTGTGGCCTTGACACAAATCAGTGAAAAGACTACACCAACAAACAACAGGCATCTTTTGCTGCACTCAGAGGGAGTGACATCACTCTCATTGTTTATCTTTGCTTGGACTGCATGTACGGACAGTATTGATAGCTGTATCATTATGACAGAAATGTGCCCCTGAAAAGATACGTGTCATGCTTTACACACGCAACACGCTGTTTACGTGTTTTTATCTGTAAGACATTATCATAAATCTGTCATCGGACATGACTCATGTGAGTGTTTTGGAAACATCAATGTGACCATATTTCTCAAGATGATTAGATGATGACTAAAGGATATTGTGGGATTTGGAGAATGTTTGGTTTGAGAAAGTATAAGTCCTTTTTCCCATGGTGCCGTTTTTCACTTTTTAATGAAGTAACTTGTCTGGGCAGGTGAGTCCAGGGGCAACAGTGACCTGGATCCTCTGTTTGTCGACAGACAGGCCCACCCCAAAAACCCAAAGCCCCCAGACACATCACAGTTCACTAAAATATCTGCATCACTGTATATAACTTTACTGATATTTACATTTTCATATCTATTCTAGTGGTGCCAAAAGGTATTTAGGCATTTCAATCAAAAATATAATTCAATCAACTAATAAAAACTAATTATAATAATAGTTGATAATAGTTAAAATTCGGTTAAAATAACTGAATAAAGTTATTTCTGAAACTGGCTTTTTTGGAGAAGCCATTTACTTTTAGTATAATGCAATGAAAATCTCACATTTTTAAAGTGTCTTAAGTGTCCATAAAAGTCTAAATACTGTTTAGCCATTGTACCTTACATTTTTTTTACAGTGCCATCCCTCCTTTTATCTACATTTCTCTTTTCACAGATCATTTTACTATCAATGTGTGTGACAAATAAACTGTGAAATGTTAGGTAATAAAATGTTAAATAAATTCCATTTTCAAATGCACTGGTCAGTTTTGCTTGCACAAAAGGATGGAGTAGGCTTTCATGCTGGTGGTATGGACCAAAGAAGACAGCAGCTCCAGAGCTCTGTGTGGGTGCAACTTTCTCCTAGCACAGTAAACAGCAAAAAGTAGCCCAAACAGTACTACGTTTGTTTTGTGCTTCACAGAGCTCATTGTGTGCCTGCTGGTGAGTTCTCCATCAGTTTCTCTGGGCACAAAGGGCAAATGGTCCCCCCGGTCATGCCCACCCTGCCTTCTGATAAAAGATGGGTATGCAAGTCATGTCATCCGCTTGTCTCAGAATCACCCAACAGCCATCACTGTATTTGCAAGACTAATGACAGCAGGGCTAAGAGAAAGGCATGATTATGTTCACTCATGTAATCATTATGCCTCAGTGCTTCTGTCTACCAGGGCAGGGGAATCAAAAGGAAATGTGAGACACCAAAAGCTCTCATCTTCTCACACAGGGGAAGGCCATTAGACTGACAACAGAGCAACTCAATCCATAATTGTATTTTAGAAACTCAGCTCTGTATCAAATTATCAGAGGACTGCATTAAATAATGTTTAACCATATTTTATTAACAGAAATGGTTAAACTAAATGGCTTATGAATTTCAGCCACCACAGAATTGTGCAGTCTCTAGAATATAGAATATAATAATCAGATGATAAGATGGGTTCCCTGAGGATTGCAGGATCATCTTTTCATGATTTACTATTAGCTTTCACATCATAAATGTAACTGTAAGGCATACTATTCATCTTCAAAATATAATCTGAATCAGTCACCAGTCCCAACAATTCAACTGTGACTTTAAATATTGATGTATCTCTCTGAATCAGATATTTCTGGCAAGGAGCTTTATGATAAAAGAGGAGGAATGACAGCCCAAGGTAACATCTTCTGCAGAACAATATTCAGAACTGAATTAGTTTTGGTGGAGCGCCAAATAGCAGTCTAATATTTTAATTGCTGCTGCATGGCCCTTAAGCTTATCCTCTATTAGTTTGTCTATTCCACATATTTTAACTATGACTAGGCTATACAAACATCAACCATTTAAGAAACTGTTTTTAATAATTTAATAGATACAATCTGCCCCAAATTCACAGACGTTAAACCAGGGTTAGCCCTGCGAGAAAACATTATTAAAAGCATTTTTTTTCTGTCCTCCTGAGAAATTCGCGGGCTCACGCATTTAAAAAATTAACGGTTATACCTGAGACTCACCGACACAAAAATCAGTTTTTCGACTCCTCTACTACAAGTGTAAACTTTAATATACATATGTTACATAATGTAGCCTGTTTGGGAACTAAAACAAGATAACTATTTTGGTCTCAAACAACCGCATGAAATCGGTTATATCGGTTCACAACAATGACGCCCCGTGCGCGGAGTGTAGACCTGCAGACGCAGCATCCCGGCGCGCATTCCAGTGAAAGCGCGTTCAGGCGCGTTCTAATCGCATCCTTGCGGGATTTGTCAGCAGTCAGCATCATTCAGCTTTCTTCGCAGGGAAACGCAGTAACAGCAGGGACAATTCATGCAGAATGAGTGTTTGACTTCTGAGTGTCTGCTCTCTGAGGGGAGTTGATTAATTTGGATCGAAGAATATTAGGCTACTGAAGTAAAATCGCTTGCGCGACCTTCAAGGTGAGTTTTGAATTGAAATATTTTTTGTGCTTGGCTGACTTTTTTATTTATTTATCATGCTTAACATAATACACGACAGATTTGATGTATAGGCTATAACAATTTGCAAAGCCGTTTAATCTTGAAAAACCTAGTGTTTACATGCAAAGTTACGGTAAGCGATTTTAACGTTACTTTCATCTTCTAACGTTAAGTTAAATATTAAAATAAGCCTAACTTTATATTTTTATGTTATTTGCACTTTTTCCATTACTTTGGTCCAGTTACTAACGTTAATAGTTATTAATTTAGTCATAACTGTATAGTCTCTATCCCAATAAAAACAAGTAATTAAGGCTAATTGTCATGTGCAATGACTAACTTAGTTAACAGTTATAAGTAACGTTAGTAATAAAGCTGGAACTGACATTAGTAAATAATAAATAACCTAACACAATATATGCAGAATTGAAACCACAGGGTTCTTTAGATACTACTAATATAATAATAGAAAAACACTCCTAACCTCAAGTCTCTTGACACTGACTAAATGCTTCACAGGTTCAGTAACGGAGTGCTTTGAAACTAAATCACCTGTCCTCAGGGTTCTTCTGTCAGTTAAAAGATTCTGTTAAAAGTTAGTTGGATCAGTGCTTGCCCTTTGTCAAATTTTGACATTAAACCCAAATTGCATTTATGGCACACTGCTTCAACAAACTTCCATTAAAGAAATTAAAATATGTGTGTGCAACTCTTTTGGAACCAAAAGTCCAAGTTATTTGGCTTCAGTATGACTCTTGCCATAGAGGTAAGTGGAGGGCAGAGAGAGAAAGAGTTGAAGAGCCCTTATATTGCTCAGCTCCCAACCCCACCACACACTACAGTGGCATGCTGAGAGCTTTCTTATGTGGGTGCTCACATCCTGATAAACGCCACTGAAGGCATGCAGGGCATCTGGCATCTTAGTTTTTGCAGACAGTCTAGCAATGGTGTTTTCCATGCTTTAAAAGAGGCTATAACCCAGCATGCTCTAAAACATGCAGTGGCTTGTGGGATGCTTAACTCTTGACCACAGGGCAGACAGGTGGGTGCAACTAAATAGAGGTTGCACTGATTGTTTGTGTATGTCCAATGAAAAAGAGTTTACTTTTGACTTATGCTCTGTGTGCTCTCTCTAATGTGTGCATTCATGCTAAACTACATTAAAGAGCACAATAAATTATTAGCTTTATCAATTTTGATTAAAAGGGTTGATCGATAGGACATTCAAATACAATAAAACGATTAAAACCGAGAGATCTTGAAGCACTATGACTGGACTTCTTATGCATTTTTCATGCTTTAAATTAAATTTAAGATATTGATGGTTCTGTGTTGTTTCACTTTGAGGAAACAAATCAATACCACAGTGTTTTTAATGATCTGTGGTCACAATGTGTTTGCTGTTTTTATGAGTTTCCCACAACTGTCCTCAGAAAGCCTGTTTGAGGAGACAGAACTTTGAATGAACTCTGGAGTTAGAAAGTTCCACTTGACCTCTGACCTAGTGCGCATTTCTCAAGTTACACTCAGTTTCTAGTCTTTGCAATATATAAAAAATACTGATAAATCTACACAAACAAGTATCCTAAAGTAACTCACAGAAAAGTGGTGTGCATAGAAGCTGTCCAATTTACATTTCATGAAGTTGAACGGAGTTAATATCAAAGACAGTTTACACTACACCACAATTTTAAAATCAAAAGCATTATAAAAAGCATAACACTTATAGCCTGCTATATACAAAACTTCTCACAACACCTTGAATGAGGAGGCTTCTAGTTACTGTTTACTGTATCCCAAACAGCTGTAATGGCAAAAGTATCTGGCAGATTGTCTGTGAGGATGAGTCAAGAATTGCCAGGGAATGTTATTAACCTAACTGTGGTGTGAACTCAGGACTTCAGGCACGGCCGGTATGCTGTGAATCAGGTTAGACCATCCTCCTCCTCAGGCAGAACTTTGAAACAGAGCATGTTAGGGAACACAGGGGCAGTACTGAGGAAAGAATCAGTAGTTCATCAAAACTAAGAAGAGATAAGAGACTGCATGGATACATAGAATAGTTATGGAATAGTTGCTATCATAACATATTGACACAATATTTATTTTGCATACAGTTTATGTATCCTAAACTCTGTGGTAATTAAAGTATAAGCATCATCTGATCGTGACTGCCTTTTGTTTAAAGATGTAATTTTTATTGCATTAGAATTCTTTAGATGTATTTTAGGTGAGTTGTTTGCCTCATGGTAAAAGCAGAGATTAGAAGGGGTGTATGGGGGAGAAAGTGGTGCCTGCCTCCTCTACAACTCCCAACTGACATTAACACGAGAGAGAGAGGACTACCAGGACAGAACCATTTTGTACAAAACATCTGCTCACACGATTCACGTGAACTGACAAAATGGCTACATTATCTTGACTGATTGCTAAAGTGTCATAGCGTATCTCAACCTTGTGGAAAAGACCAGTATGTGTAGTGTTTTGGATGATGGTTTACAGCATGGGATCCTGGAAGCCCCATCGGACTTTAGCTTAACCAGCAAGAGTTTATTGGTCAATGAACTTCACACACACAATTTACCAGTCAGATATTCCTGGTTGTTTTAATGTCAAAACTTGGCAGCACACTCCCAAAATACCTGCATCTTCATCTTAGAGGGTGTTCTAGTCTTGATCCGAAACAGCATTTATATAATCTCACATATACACACTCATACTGTATATACTGTACACCCACCACATATTCAAGTCATGCAGGTCACATATGTTACTCATGTGTATCTCAATCCTGCTGGCCACCACACACACACGTGCACATGCAACATCATCATAAATCAGTGCTGCGTGTGCTCTTGACTTGCAAGATCTCCCACGTGTCATTCTGGAATGCTTAACTCAGAACAATGATGTCATTGAATCTGGGTTCACTCTCCTCGCTTATCTTGAAATCTGACAGTCCAATGCCGATGTCCAATCACATCTTGTCATCTGGTAATGGAATGACATTCTTAATCAGTCATATGAAGATTAAAAATAGCTCAGTTCACTTTATACACAGCAATTTTTAGCTCTTCTCTGTGACATGTTTTTTTTTGGCACTCTACATGCCTACCAGCTGCAAGTGTAAGATTTAGATTTTGGAAAATGTTACAAATTAAAGATTTACATGTATTATAAACCAAAACAGTATTTGAATTTTTTTAAAGCACTGCTAAAAATGTATGAATGTGGCATTTATGTTAAATAATGATTTTCAATAAAACAAGATTTACTGCTGAATATAGTCTATATTAATACATTTTGTAGTTTTCAGATGTTAGTGGAACATATCCATAGTGATGGTTATTCTGCCAACATACCTGTGTGAATTAAAGGTGCTGTAGGGAACTTTTGTAAAAAAATATTTTTTACATATTTATTAAAACTGTCATTATGTCCTGACAGTAGAATATGAGACAGATAATCTGTGAAAAAAATCAAGCTCCTCTGGCTCCTCCCAGTGGTCCTATTGCCATTTGCAGAAAGCCATCCGCTCCTGGTAAAAAATAACCAATCAGAGCTGCGTTCCGTAACTTTGTTTGTGTTCAAAATGTAGAAAAATTTATATAATAAGCGAGTACACCATGAATCCATTTTCCAAACCGTGTTTTTAGCCTGTCCTGAATCACTAGGGTGCACCTATAATTAGTGTTTATATTTGGACTATTTTAGATTGCTTCGGGGGTACCGCGGCGGAGTAACCCAGTACCTTTGTGATTCTTCATAGACATAAACAGAGAGAAGTAGTTCCGGCTACGATGTTCTTGAGCAAGACGCAAGCAGTTCTGTTTATTAACCGCTAGAGCGTCAAAAGTTCCCTACCGCAACTTTAAAGTAAAATGGAACCAGCTGATTAAAAGCTGCAAGTCTATGCAAACATAATGTGTCCCATTTGTGGCCCCTTGTGTGCAGCAGAATGTACAAATAGCAGATTATATATATATATATATAAATATATAAACCAAATAAAAATCCTTTGTTTCACACAAACTTCTATTTTAGTCTAAAAACAGAGCCACTGAAAACAAAGTAATCAATATTTAAGAAAGTTCAGTTTCAAAATAGCAAACATAAAATAAGAAAATATAAAAAGTCAAAGTCATTTTAGTGCCAAGGAGCCATGCAGTCTCTTGTTTCTGTAACCACAACAGAGGAAATGGGAAGGGGTCTTCTGTTTCCCAAACAGGATGTTCAAAGCAACACAGTGTGTGACTTCACGTGTCCCCAGCCCGCAGTTTGCAGTAATTAGTTCCTGTTGCATGCTTTTCTAATCATCAGAGCTATTTTGGACCCAGTATGAACAGTATATAGACACCACAGCAGCAGTGAATGCTATAGCATAATGTAGTCAGAAGAATGTAGTAAAAGAACAGATTATAGATTGAATCTTAATTAAAAGAGTGCAGGAAGAATATGTTGAATATTATGAACATGATCTTGTTCTGCACTCTATCGATGGTAAAGCTTTACAGGCATATATGACATTGATATGTGTGTGTGTATGTGCATACTAAACTCTAAATGCGATTAAGTTATGTCAGGATGTATCTACAAAATGGCTTTTAAGAAAATTGGATCATGCAGATGCACAAGTCTATTGAATGAATATCAGCCAAATAACTGGACTTCATCATCATGATTCTGAAAGGGCATCCACCTTCAGCTTTATTACATGAGGCAAAAATAATGTAGTGTATAAATATACTACTGTTATATACTTTAGTCTATAAACAATATAGTATATAAACAATTAAGTTGTATTGTATGGAATAATTACTCCAAGATTGCCATGCTCTACATCAGGGTTATTCAAATCTTGTCCTGGAGGTAGGTGAGTTTGATCAGGGTTGGAGCTAAACTCTGCAGCGCATTGGCCCTCCAGGACAAGATTTTAATAACCTTCTCTACATGCTGTTTGTTTAATTCATTTTAAATCCACTTGGGTTACATTAATGCATTGGGCTTACAATTCTTTCACTTAATTGTACAATAAATAAATTCAGTAAAAAAGGCTAAAAGCTACTTTTAGTTTGTTCGGTCAATTTATTAATTGTACAAATGGCAAGTGGAACAGCTTTAATGGCTTGAAACTAAACAATAAGCTGTGTATTGGACCTAAAGGCTTGAATATAATTTAAACTGTGATGCTAATGGCTTGAATATCATGTTAACCGAATCTACTATCACTTGATTAAAGATAAAGGCATTTGTTTTGTTTAAGTGCTCCAAGGACATGCAGTTTTCTCTTGTCAGCCAAACAACCTGTCCTCTAAGGTGTGAGACCCACCATACATCTGTTCATGTTGCCACAGGGGTATTGACATTCATGACAGGAATAAACCTCTACACAATAGTACAAGCTACTCTTCTGATTGCTTTACCCCAGGGATGGGCTGCCGACTGCGAGCACAGCTGGGCCTGAGAGCTATATCGGATTAACTGCAACTTTTTTTGTTGTATTGCCTCAGCAGTGTTTTATGAGCCATGTTTCCACCACTTCCACAGCTGCTTTTATTGCCCATTGTGTGAGAGTAGATGAAAGTTGATTGCTGGGAAAAAGGGACATCAGGATCTTCCTAACTGGTGCATGTCTGCATTAACAAAATGAAATACTGCAGGGTTCACAAACAAGATGAGTTTAGAAACTGAAATGTAATTTAATGAATGAAATATCAAACCCACTCCTAACCATGTTTTAATTTACTGTCAAATTGTAAGCTCAAGGATGTCTCATCAATGCAGGGGAAGAACAAACAGAAAATGTTTCACTACATAATTAATGCAGCTTACTAAAGAAAACATTGCTATTTGTTATTGCTCCTACTAAAGTATGAGTAATAATAACTACAACAGTGCATATGACAGGTGCAGTTATAACAGTGGAACTCGCTACAAGTTACATTGATATTCCAGTAGGTGGTGACAAGTGTGTTTGTGAGTGAGTCACTGAATAATTTATTAAACTCTTACATTGAAACACACTAATTCATCTAGAAATAAAATAAGTGAGTGAGTCTGGAAATAGACTAACTGGAAATATTGTGTTCAAATATAAGTTACTCATTATTTACTTTTTATTTATTGAACTGTTGTGTAGGAGCAATATTATAAGCAGTCATATTGCTTGTCTGAAACTATGTTCCTGTCATGATGAAGTACTAGACAGAGCATGCGATGATGCTTGGGGTATGATTAGTTGTGTGATTTGTGAAGTGGATTCTTTTGTTGGCAGGAGTAACCCTTGACAAAGCACTTCTCTCAGGCAAGGTGACAGGGCCTTCTGCGAGGAGCCCATCCAGTCTATAAATACACACTCTTTCTGTCTCTCTCTCTCTCTCTCATACGCACACACTCACACTCTCATACTAATAACTGTAATGGCCTCCTCTCTGGGTGATCTTTTAAATGATTGGACATATCATGCCAAGATTTGAAAAAACACTCCGCTGCCTCATCCAACTTATTTAATAATTTAATTCCTCCGCATTTTGTTGGTAATTTGTTTGTGTTAGAATTCATGCCTTTAAAAAGAAGACATACATCTCTGATATGTGCATAACTGCCCACACAGATTATGTCCATTAGAAGAGAAATGTCTGGTGATGTGACCAATCATACTTAGAGTTTTTGAAGGAGAAAAGGAGTAGAAATGCTGCCTTATCATAAATAAGCTATTAAACTAAGGGGAGCTGGTTCATATAGTAATTAAAGCCTATGCCAACACCATAAATCCATAGTGCGGTTTCACAGTCAGTAAGAGGGAGGACATCCAGAGTCATGCAAGCACACAAATTGCACATATGCATTTATGCACATGTGCTCCACCCATCACACATGCTCACACTCATGCACAAAACTGCACTGTGAATCACTTCTTAATCATAATGAAACCGTTCAAACTGCTTATTAGATTTCTTGGGACTGCTTTGCTTACCTTAAGTACCATGTACTTTCTTTTTGCGGACCCCCAGGGTTCATTGAGAAAGAATGTGCAGACAGATTTGTTAGCTTCCAGGATGATTCTGTACGATTTTTTTCATTTGTGACTGAAGGCAAGGCCAAATAATGACTCGAATGTCATGTGTCAGATAACTCATCATGCTATATAGGAAAAGAACCTGATGTGGTTTAGACCAGTGTGACATGACCCAAAATGTATCTCCAGTCTATTTGAAAAAATTATTAAGTAAATCACAATATTAATGCAAATAATGCTTTGCTTTTCTTCTAGCCTTCCATACAGAGGGGCATTAGAGGCAACATTTGGATAAAATTCCATCATGAAGCACATGTCCATCTCGAAATGGTTAAGTCAGCTGGGGCTACCGCAATACTGCTCGCTATTCGATGAAGAATATGACGGAGTGGAGGTAAAGTCAGCACACACTGTGAGTTTAGAAACACATGCACATGCTTACACACACATGCACACAGAGCTGCATGCCTCTCACTGTGTCATGCAATTATTCAAAAATAGTTATTTGAAATTGCATGACTGCCTGTGAGCTTCTCTTTATTATTTATAATCATAAACAACTTCAAAGTCAAAGTGAGCTCTGAAAAGCAGCAAACCTTACAGAAAAGTGAAATCTAAACTCTGTGGTTGAACTCGGGAAAGCACGCTGAGATTCCGTCCAAAGCATTTCACTGAATTTAGACCAGCTGATCTGACATATGTATTTTCAGCCATATACTCTTGGCAGCACACTTCACCTGTAAGTGCGTCCAGGAACAGCAGTAAAACAAAGATTCTGAAAGTATTTTTGTGGCTTACAGATACCAGTATGCATGCTTTGACCTGACTATAGTGCTAAACTTCACTTCTAAAGCTACTGCCAACAAAATACTTTAACCACACACATATTCCTAAATTTTAAACTTCACTCTACATTGCACAAATACTGTACTTTACTTTTTATCTTCAATTCCTGGTGTAACTTTTTAAATATCAGGAGGAGAGTGAGAGTTTTTTTTGTTAAAGGTTTGTGTCCAATATAGTATAATACTCCAGGGTTGTCCAATGTATTTCCTTGAGAACCACCTGCAGAGTTTAGCTCTATCCATAATTAAACAAACCTGAACCAGCTAATCAAGATCCTAAGGATAACTAAACCGTTAGCTGTGACGAAACAGGTTGCAGATGAACTCTCAGGAGCGGGATCAGACACCCCCAGGGCCAGATTAACACTTTGTTGTACCCTGGGCAACAATATTCAAGGGCCCCATCATCACGACCCCAGGATCACCATAATATGGTCATATACAGAATGTATTACTGTAATAAACAGTAAATATACTCAATACTTCAAATTCTAACTGTCATCAGGTGTATTTCGATTTACAAATATTTAAATGCTCATAGAACTACAAAAGACAGAAATAAATGCTACATAATCTGGCAAAACACACATTTTTAGTCCTAAATAATGACGAAGTGCATGTTTGAATTTGAAATGCTCTTCGCTCTCTGGGCTGTAAACGTAAGCTGGCGGTGTAGAAAAGTCCTGGATATCTGAGTTGTCCTCGTCGTTGACGGGAGCTGACTTAACAGATCTGTCGGCAACATTAACAGGAGTGAAGAAATTTTCTTATTATAGGTATATACTTTACATTTTCTAAGTTTCTGATGTCCTTTCCTTTTTTAATTTCCACTTCGCGCTCCCACTTGGCTTCTCCATGTCAGATTTTTTTCTGTTGTAGCAACGCCTGACGTAACCCGTTCGGCGTAACATTTGACCCACCTCATGCAGACTGACCAATGAGGAGAGGGTCTTAACTTAAGGCCCTCTCTTCATTGGTCAGTCCGCATGAGACTGACTCTCAACCGCTCTCAACTCACGTTCAAAGTCATAGGCAGCGCAGCGTCTCTCTGTGCAGCGCAAAAGCCTGTGTTGACAGTTCGTTTAATATAAAGCGAGAGATTACCAGATACAGTATTTTGCTCGTGCCCTTGCTGCCCTGGGCCCTTTAGAGGTCTTGGGCCCCTGGGCAATTGCCCAGTTGCCCGTATGGTTAATCCGGCCCTGGACACCCCTACATTAATGTATTTGTAACACAAAACATAATTTTCATTTTCATTCTAACCAGAACCATGATAGTTGTATGTAATGGAAACATTTTGATCACCACCTGTCACACACATAGCATGAGCCCCAGGTGACTCATTTTCAGTGCCCTATAAAGAATTCCAGTTGCTCAGCTCTGAAATAATTTATTGTATGCTCCACAAATAACAAGATATAAGTCACTGTCTTCCACACAATTATCCACTTTACAATTTAACCAGCTCTATTTTCTAGAAAGAAACAAAAAAAACACTCAACTGCCAAGAAAGAAATGAACAGTGGATCAGAAACAACAGCAGTGTTGACTCTGAGACAACTACACTACATGTCCATTAAAGGCTCGCTGATTGCTGTGTGCAATGCACATTAACGGTGAATCATATTTCTGTGATTCCAACTCACTAATGGAGTGCAGGGTAAAGCCTGGATGTAGAACAGCACCAATAAAACAGCTATTAAGTATCCATTACCACTTTAACCAATGATGAAAGAGCTGTTTTCCCTTTATTTTATAACTGACTTGAGTGACTAATATGTTTGACTTATACACCAACAAACACATTTATATAGCTTCCATAAATTCTGTTTTAAATTTCAATTCAGCGCTTTTTTTTATTAAAATTCAGGAATTTTATTAGAATTTCAAAAGCATTTTGAGTTAAATTCTAAATGCACAAACCTACTTTTAGTACTATCATCACTATTATCATATGAAAGTACCATAGTTTTGTCAAACAATATCATCACTGGACCATGTAAGCTTTTATAAGGGCAACTAGTAATTATTAGATTATGAGGAATGGGCACACACACATGCACGCAAATCATCCATCTAATAGGACAATAACTTAAAGGGATAGTTCACCCAAAAAATTAAAATTATGTCATTAATGACTCACCCTCATGTCGTTCCAAACCCGTAAGTCCTCCATTCATCTTCGGAACACAGTTTAAGATATTTTAGATTTAGTCCGAGAGCTTTGTGTCCCTCCATTAAAAACCTATGTATGATATACTGTCCATGGTTAGAAAGGTAATAAAAGCATCTTCAAAGTAGTCCATGTGACATCAGATGGTCAGTTAGAATTTTTTAGAAGCATCGAAAATACATTTTGGTCCAAAAATAGCAAAAACTACGACTTTATTCAACATGATCTTATCTTCCGTGTCTGTTGTGAGAGAAAGTTCAAAACAAAGCAGTTTGTGATATCCGGTTCACGAACGAATCATTCAATGTAACCGGATCTTTTTGAACCAGTTCACCAAATCGAATTGAATCGTTTTAAACGGTTTGCGTCTCCAATATGCATTAATCCACAAATGACTTAAGCTGTTAACTTTTTTAATGTGGCTGACATTCCCTCTGAGTTCAACCAAAACCAATATCCCGGAGTAATCCATTTACTCAAACAGTACCTGACTGAACTGCTGTGAAGAGAGAACTGAAGATGAACATCGAGCAGAGCCAGATAACGAACAAACGATTGACTCGTTCTCGAGTCAAGAACCGGTTGCATCAGTTTTTGGATCACCAGTAGTGATGGGAAGTTCGGTTCTTTCGGTTTGGAATGAAATGAGGATGAATCATTAATGACATAATTTTCATTTTTCGATGAACTAACCCTTTAAGATCTACAAACCGTCTGCCAAAACAACAACATAGTAGCACATCTCTTATATCTACCTGTCCACTCAAGAGGAGGTGTCTGAAAAGCTGCATGCTTAGTGACATGTTTTTGAAGTCTCAGCATGAGAGATTGATATGACACCAGACATGGTAAATAAAGAGTTGAGTGTGCAGAGGCTTTGTCATGGCTTGTTAGATTTAGCTGTGGGTTTTAGCTGTGGGTTGAAGGCAGATGAACAATGGGCCCTTACCAGCATGTTATCCCCTCGTTTGGCCTTTCACTGGCTTTCTTTTTTGTCTGCCACTCTGTCTGTCCCTGTCCACCACCCTTCTCTCTGCTTCTCCAAATTAGCCTGTAAAAACAGAGACATGGCAGTGGGAAAGAGTACTTGCTGCTGATGTAGGAGATTCTGGGTAGAATCCATTCGATCCATTGGAGCAGATGAGATAAAACACACAAAGAGAGCAATGCAGCATGCATCTGCAACTCCAAAGTTAGATCAACACTTCTTCACCTCACTGCACCAATTCTTCAAAACAGAGTTCACACGGATTCTCATAGCTCAGCTTAACGTATGACTTGGTAAAGGCCTTTGAATAATGAGAATGAACAGCACTAAGATTACCAGGACATTTTAAAGCTGCAGCCGGTAACTTTTGGTTCTCACGTCTGGCGGAAGAACATTGTAGCCGGAGCTACTTCTCTCTGTTTACATCTATGGCAAGTCACGCAGGTACTGTGATACTCTGCAGCGTTGCCGACCCCAACCAGACTAAAATAGTCCAAATACAAACACTTATTATAGGGGTACCATAGTGATTCAGGATAAGACAAAAACACGGTTTGGAAAATGGATTCATGATGTACTCGCTTATTATATATATTTTTTACATTTTCAACACAAAACAACTCTGTGGCACAGCCTTGCGCTGATTGGACCAGAAGAGCCGGGAGCTGTGGATTTTTGCAAAACAAATAACAGGCAGAAGTGCGCTGAGCCATAACAATATTTTATTTTGAAGAAAAAGGCAGGATTCTCTGTTACATCTTGGTCACATGAAGGCCACAGTTTTTATGCCAGTTGTATCATTTTATTTTGTTGTATTTATCCGTCACACAGTGTTCTTCCGCCAGACGCGAGCACCAAAAGTTACCGACTGCAGCTTTAAATGAATTTTTTTCTCTTTTTTCTTTATTAAAAATAATATACTAAAACTTTTAATTGGTCATTTTAAATTCAATAGTAAGTATATTCAGGCATTACAACATTAGAATTGGAGTATAGAATGTTTAAAATAACATTTACCCAAGTAAAAACAAAGTTGTAAATAAACTATTGGAGAACAATTTACAAGAACAAGAGTTAAAGTATGAAATCTTGCTTTCAGGATTGCAGTCTTTCTACTTCAAAATGTCATGTTTAATTCAATGTTACATTCTTTTTCGTTGTAATAAATTGTGACATTTACTAGCAATTTCTGAGTGAAAATCCTTTCTACATAATTTATGTTCTCCTGTGTACCGATATCTTTGTCATTTCCATGAAAGGAAACATTCTTATGAATACAATCCACAGAAATGGCTAATTTCAAAACACAAACAAATTCAAATCTTGCATATTTAGGATGGATAGTATGCAAATTGGAATGCAATCACAAAAATCTGAGCAAACCAATTTTAGTTGCATTGACAAAATATGGGCAGTCCCAAATAACCCAATATGCTGTGAAAGCACATGTTTGTTATTGTTTATTTTGGAAGGAATGCTTTGGCATGTGCACTGTAAATACTAAACAGCAGAAAATAGCACATAACCTTCAATTAAACAGCTCTTGTTTTGTCCTGCCAGGAACAATGAAAGCAGAGATGCCGTCTAAAACATAGCCGTGCGTTTTTGTTGTGTCAGAAGCGAAAGGAATGTATCGTTTGAAAGCCACACGAGGCCTGGCTTTGAGGAGTGGCGAAGCACAGTCCGTAATCACACACCGCTAGCTTAAAACATACGCTTTTCTGATGTTTGTTTTTGTGTGTGAATGATAGATGGCCATTAGTTCTAGCCCTTGTCATTCTCACCACATATTTAAACCACTTCAACTCTGTTTTCGTCTCTCTTTAGGACTTACTGCACCTTACAGAGATGGATCTGTTGGGTATGGGGGTCCAAAGTCGTCTCCATCGCTTCCACATTCTCTCCAGTATCCAAGTGCTGCGAGAGCGTGAAACAAAAAGAGGTCAGTCCCGGTCTTTTTCCACTTAGGTACACTACCGTTTACAAGTTTGGGGTTAGTAAGATTTTTCAATGTTTTTGAAAAAAGTCTCTTATCCTCACTAAGGCCGATTTTATTTAATAAAGCAAACAGTAAAAACCATAATATTGTGGAATTGAATAGAAATTAAAATAAAATGTAGTAATAATAAAATGAAGTTTATTCCTGTGATAGCAAAGCTAGATTTTCAGCAGGCATTATTCCAGTCATCAGTGTCACATGATCCTTCAAAAATCGAATATGCTAATTTGATGCTCAGGAAGCATTTTTTTTTATTATGTTGAAAACAGTTGTGCTCCGTTCTTAATATTTTTGTGGAAACTAACATATTTTTTCAGGGGTTTTTTTGTCTTTTTTTTTCACTTTAATATATCTTTGCTGAATAACAGTAATATTTTCTTTTTTAAAAATTATAATAATAATAATAATAATAATTAAATAAATAAAGAATAAAAAAAATTAAATAAAAAAAAATTCAAATCTATTAACCCCAAACTTTTCATTGGTAGAGTAGGTACAAGCTTCACTTGTATCCCTATTGCCAACATAGACGATAGCTGCTCAAGGGGTGGCAGCTTACTGAACTGACTTGGCTTCTGCTATTAATAAGGGCTTTTTAAAATACAAAAGTTGTAAAAGAATCATTAAACTCAACCAGCAAATAAAGAATCTATATCCATGCACACACCTCCTCATAAACCACAGCGGTTAAAACAGAAGCAGGAGCTTATATTTATGGATGTTTTCTCTGGCTGGGCTGAGTCTGCTGCTCCATAGCCATTCTTCTACTGGACAGCATGTGACACTGAAGAGCTTCGTTAATCACAGCAAGGCTATCTGTAGGGTGTGAGAGCAGTTCAGGCTGCAGGCATGGGGACACATGCATATGGGGTCAAATCAGCAGGGATTAGCTCACAAAACTAAGCATTGGAGTGTGTGATAGATCTCCCTGTGGAATATTGTGTGTGTGTAATGGTAGTGCCTATACATAAAGTCATTGCCAGCTCAGCTTGGTGGAAAAGTTTTAATCTGAGACAAACATAATTATGCTATCCTCAAGATCTTCAAGAGGTCATCTCAAAGCCTTGAAAGTGATACACATCTAATCAGCATGCTGAAATTATGGAGATAACGGCTCATCAGAGAACACTAAGAAACATAAGAAGCATTTACTGTCAACACTGATAGTGAGTCATGAATGGACATGCTTCTGCACACTCACACACAAAGAAGTCCTAACATCAAACTACCCCCCTCAGAGTTGACATGTCTACATTTTTTAGCATTGACTTGAAAAATTAAACTAATCGTTATACTTACAGTTTAAACATTGACTTACTGACATAGTGAAAATTGTATAATTTAATGTATTAAATGAACACGAGTTGGATTACATGCTGTATAACTAGTCAATTATTAGCACAAGTACATTCATTGTAAAGTTGCTTATGGGGGGCTTTACGGTCACAATTTTTTAAAAGCTACTTTGAAACAACATGGATTTTTATAATTGCTTATAAAAATTACTTCTTTGACATTGTTACATAGTACAATAAAGTATGTCTGAAAACCATCAAGAAAAAACATTACATCTGATGACAATCAAGCCACACTTAACATTTTATAATTTATTTTCATCGTTTACAAGAAAAAAAAACACCTTTTTCCCAATTAATCTAAATGGCCAGTTGAATGCATAAAACATTTTTTTTTTTAAGTATAGGATTTAAAAAAAAAAAAAAAATTATAAAAAAAATATAAATATTTAAATAAATATAAAATAAATATTTTTTCTATATTAAATAAAATCAATGAAATAAGGAATTCTCCTTAATCTACAGGTGCATCTCAATAAATTAGAATGTTGTGGAAAAGTTCATTTATTTCAGAAATTCAACTCAAATTGTGAAACTCGTTTATTAAATAAATTCAATGCACATAAAGTATTTGGTTCTTTTAATTGTGATGATTTTGGCTCACATTTAACAAAAATCCACCAATTCACTATCTCAACAAATTAGAATATGGTGACATGCCAATCAACTAATCAACTCAAAACACCTGCTAAGGTTTCCTGAGCCTTCAAAATGGTTTGGTTCACTAGGCTACACAATCATGGGGAAGACTGCTGCTCTGACAGTTGTCCACAAGACAATCATTGACACACTTCACAAGGAGGGTAAGCCACAAACATTCATTGCCAAAGAAGCTGGCTGTTCACAGAGTGCTGTATCCAAGCATGTTAACAGAAAGTTGAGTAAAAGGATAAGGGTGGAAGAAAAAGATGAACAACCAACTGAGAAAACCACAGCCTTATGAGGATTGTTAAGAAAAAACTATTAAATAATTTGAGTGAACTTCACAAGGAATGGACTGAGGTTGGGGTTAAGGCCCACAACACAAAGAAATGTCATGGAATTTGATGAACCACAGACAACATCAGAGGCGTCTTACCTGGGCTAAGGAGAAGAAGAACTGGACGGTTGCCCAGTGGTCCAAAGTCCTCTTTTCAGATGAAAGCAAGTTCTGTATTTCATTTGGAAACCAAGGTCATAGAGTCTGGAGGAATGATGGAGAAGCTCATAACCCAAGTTGTTCGAAGTCCAGTGTTAAGTTTCCACAGTCTGTGATGATTTGGAGTGCAATGTCATCTGCTGGTGTTGGTCCATTGGGTTTTTTTTAAAACCAAAGTCACTGCACCCATTTAGCAAGAAATTTTAAAGCACTTCATGATTCCTTCTGTTGACCAACTTTTTGAAGATGCTGATTTCATTTTCCAGTTGGATTTGGCACCTGCCCACACAAAGTTGGTTAAATTACCATGGTGTTGGTACACTTGATTGGCCAGCAATCTATGGGCTATTGTCATGAGCTGAAAGCCACTGTCAAAGAAACCTGGGCTTCCATACCACCTCAGCAGTGCCACAAACCAATCACAATTTTTTTTTATTGGTCTTGTGAAGTATTCTAATTTGTTATGAATTGGTGGGTTTTTGATAAATGTGAGCCAAAATCAACACAATTAAAAGAACCAAAGACTTAAACTACTTAAGTTTGTGTGCATTGAATTTATTTAATACTCAAGTTTCACAATTTGAGTTGAATTACTGAAATAAATGAACTTTTCCACAACATTCTAATTTACTGAGATGCACCTGTATTACCACCAACCACCCATCACTAAGAGCACAAAAACTGACTTGCTGCTTATTTTAATGAGGCAGGTCACTTTTTCTGAGCTTGTTTATTATTTTTAGAAAAATCTGGCAACACTGCCACCCCGACCCTTCAGTCAAACAGACACACAGACAAGTGTCTATGTAGAGGAGGAGCAGACACACGCTGCTGTGTTCAGGAGCTGCCAGGTGATTATAAAATCTTTCACCCATCCCGCAACCCCGGCAGTCAGCATTGCTGTGGGGGCAACCCTCCACTGTGTGTAATTAAGTCCTTAAAAAGCATGTCAAGACACACACATACAAACAGTGGGCTGACAGGCCAAGGCTCGTTTCCCAGGCATAACATACTGCCTCGACTCTATTGCTATAGAGACTCTGACACTTTAGAAAATGGGCTGTTGAATTAGATGTCTTGGATCAGCAACTTTGCAGATAAAATGTTTTTTAAGTTTTATACAATAGGAATAGTGCTGAACAGCTATTGATGCTTGGGTTATTTAATATTACAAATTAAGTAAACACAAACTTAAAAAGGGTTACAGCATAAGCAAAAGCTTTGAGCAGTCTGAAAACTAACTGTCAGTTTAAAAAAATGTCTGGTCTCTACTGGCATGGTCCCATGCTTGAGGACAATAACCATTGTTTCCCTGAAATGTTTTGGCTGTTTGAGGACTCAATAGGTGGTCCGTTTAAATTGGGTTCGACACCTTTACCCCATCCCATTCTAGTAGCGTCTCCATTCAGCTCCTTTATCCTTCACATCCTGTGAGAAATTCAAATGTTACACATAATATTTTAGCTGGCAATATTATTTTAACAGCTGTATTTTCAAATCTTATACTGAAAAATACATATATTTATTGAAACACCATTATTTCCAGAAACGACCAATTTAGTATTTTATGTACTTCAAAGTTTTTTCTTACCCTTTCACTTTTATAGTTATTTGAAATCAATCTCCCAAGCATTTCAACCTTCTAAAGTCCAAATTTAATTGAACACTCAAAAATGAAACAAATGTCATTTGTTTACTCACCCTAATGTTGTTCCAAACCTTTATCATTTGCAAGCAAAAAGAATACGTTTAGCAGAAAAAAGTGGTCTGTTCGACTTCTAAAGCCACATGATTGTTTTGCATATGGACTACTTTATGGTACATATATGAACTGTTCTTTTTTGGAATTTGACAATCACTGTTTTTTTATTCTACAAAACATCTTTTTGTGTTTCCTAGAAGAAAGAAAGACATACAGGTTTGACATGACTTGAGAGTAAGTAAATGTCTAAATGATGATTTTTTTTTCTTTATTCCAGTATTCATTTAGCTTCAGGCATTATTTTATTTGGTGCTTTTTGTGTAGTTGAAAAGTGTGTGCCAGAGCATAAACACAGTACTCACATGTATTTGCCACACTTTTTGCAGTGATGTGCAATGATGACAGGCTGCTCTTGTGTAGAAGGGCTGGAGTTTGCTATTAAATGAAGCATGCTATTAAATGGGTGGTTGGCTCACTGCCTTCCCTGCTCTCAGCGGAGATTGCAGATTCGTTCAAAGGGATGCCACCATAGAGTATATCAAATTCCATACATAAGCAGTTCTGAGCTACATAAGCTCCAAGGTCAGCAATGCATCCTTCTATGTGGGTTTCATAATTTTTTTATTATTATTTATTATCCAATATATGTTCTGTTGTTGCAGAAACTATGATTAAGACTAAGCATGAAAATAGTTGAATTACAGAGTGGATATACGCTCAAATTAAATCCCAATTATGCAGTTCTTTGATTAAGCACTTGGGTGCTTTGTAAAACCTAATCCAGCATAAGCATTAGAAAAAGCAGCATAATTCTAAATAGCCTTGTGAGAAAATGTGAGAAAACTAATCA
Source organism: Carassius gibelio (assembly GCF_023724105.1). Classification (NCBI taxonomy): domain Eukaryota; kingdom Metazoa; phylum Chordata; class Actinopteri; order Cypriniformes; family Cyprinidae; genus Carassius; species Carassius gibelio. Next base: position 8,703,035 of record NC_068403.1, on the reverse strand, counting down.
CAGTTAGATGAAAGCCCATGTCTCTTGGATATATTCTGGGCGTGTCTTGGGCGTTTTGTGGGAAAGCTCTTCCCTGTCCATGCGCTCATATTGGGTGTGAGAGTATAGAGCTGGCATCAGCTCCATCACCCATCAGTCACATTCAGCTCTGTGCCAGCATTTCATAAACAAATACATTTCCCAGCCAGAATGAACAGCTGGGCCCCTCTTAAAAAAACCTCTGTTTTGAAACTTGATACATGTTCAAAATATATCTTTCATGACGGATGTTACTGGGGCAAAAAGTCCCCAGTCTTTTCAGATACCCGCATTAAACTCTTTTGTCTGATAGCCAAATTTCACCTGTAGAAAGTGTCCATTATTCTTCTGAGCAATGTTTAAATATGTTTAGGAGGGATTTGTTAGCATTTATCAAGTTCGACAACATGCCCAAAAGACTTGACTCAGAGCAGATGCCACATTTGATTTATTCTAAAAACACAAAATGCATTAATGGAAAAAATACATCTGAGGATTTCAAGATTTTTTTTACCTCGTTAATGCATGTACCTTGTCTTAATGTGAATGATTCATCAATGCACATTAGTCTCAAGAAAAAAAAATATGTTAAAAATGTCTTTGGATTATGTATAACCAAAACTTACTCCACCTCTTTTGAAGCTTTCCTTGTTTGGCTGAAATCATCAAGCCATCTTATTTTTTTTTTCTGTTTTAACCACCTGTAATATATACATTTTTACAATCCTGATAAAATATAATTATAAAATACTCTGAAATAAATCACATGGAAGTAAAATGGGTTGACTCCACCCATTTTAACAAGTATGGTGTTAATTAGGTAATGTATATAGTGTTTTGTGTTCCAAGATTATTGTTAAGTGATCATGAGATGGATTGTCTGAGGGAAGAAACTGTTTCTGTGTCTGGCTATTCTGGTGCTAAAATCTTAATAAATTTCCTGCTGACAAAATCTCCAGAAAGTTGTTAAAATTAGATGAATGTGAATATGTTGTCTACTCTGAATACAGTCTATATCAATTCTCCTTCCTGGTAAAGATCATTTTACTTTCACTAGCCATATTTATCCAGAGACCTAGAATAGAGTTGCACTTGTATAAGAAAGAATGTGGGGCTGGAATCGGACAAGCAGTCACCAGCGGCCACTTAGTCCATCAATATGACTGTGCTTGACCATGTATAAGTAGCAGCTAAACTCCATCTGATGACAGCTAGACTTTAAGCCGACAGGTCAGATGTAGCGGTGCTCACTGCTAAAAAGCCATTTGCCAGTGTTGGAAAATACCAGTCATGACAAGCAGATTCCACATCATGTTTATCTGAGGCACAGGGCATAAGATAAAGCTGGCAAGTTATTGCTCACATTTTAACATGGTTTTATCCAATAACACGGTTTAATACGGCTTTTTAATTATTCTTCCATGATACACAAAGATACACATACTTGCACAAATAAGAATTTTGTAAAGACTTAAAATCTGATTTCAGTTAGTAAAATCAATGATTTTATGATTCAGAAAATGAGTCATGAGAGGAAATTCTGATTTTCTTGTTTAAAAAAACTTTGCCTGAATGATTACATGTTGTGGAATGGGGCAAGATAACATTTCATACTTTGATAACTGCTCTAACTCTCAGCCTTGGGTGGAACCAGTAAAAAAAGAGAGAGGCAGAAATAGATGAGCTTTATATCCCTTCTAAGGAACACTGTTTGTGAGACACAGACTTTGTCTTGTGCTCATATTGATGCATTCCATTCCAAAATGTGTTTCTGTTCCTGTATGGAAACACATACCCGTATTTTTCGGACTATAAGTCGCACCTGAGTTTAAGTCGCATCAATCCAAAAATACGTCATGACGAGGAAAAAAAACATATATAAGTCGCACTGGACTATAAGTCGCATTTATTTAGAACCAATCCAGGAATGTTTTCTCTTGGTTCATTTCTCTCGGTTCATGTCAAATTAATTTTGATAAGTAAGTCGCACCTGACTATAAGTCGCAGGACCAGCCAAACTATGAAATAAGTGCGACTTATAGTCTGGAAAATAAATACATAAAATAGTTCAATACAAAATTGCTTTCAAAATTGCTCACCAAGCTCCAAATCAAAGTAAAAATAGTTATTTGTCTGTTTACTGGTAACTTTATTTAGCCTGGTAATACCAGACTCTGCTACTTCACTTTGCTTCGTAGACCGAGTCTGGAATGGCATAATAGAGAAGGGTTTTCTCTCTCGCAAGGGGGTGCTTGTCTGAAGTTTAAAATCATTGGTTACACGTAAGCCAATCAGATACGTTTAGTTATGACGTATGTTATGCCCCTGTACAGCCTAGAAACACAGACATCATGCATCGAACTCAAATCTATGATTGAACTTCCACTGTAAACCTGTTGTAAACACATGGTGATGCGAGCGAAATACCGGAGTGAACATGGCTGTAAATGACTTTTGCAGTTTGAAAAAGAGTTGAATGTTCTCCATAACAGAGCGAATTGCATCCCGTGTCTCGTTTCCCATTTCTGCGGTCGTTTCGGTTTTCGATTTCTCTAACTTACAACGTAAAACTCGGCGCTTAGCATCTACGTCACGGCTCTCAGCCCGCCCTCTGTTCGTTGATTGGCCCGGCTGTTTCCAGACCGGTGGCAAACTGAAAGCTCTGACGCTGTATCAGACTGAGTACAGAAGTGAAATGAAATTGAGTGGAAGTAGGAAGTCTGACGTAGTCAAGCTAAACTTTATTAGAAACTGCAAGTTAATACTTATAATAACAGATTAACTCAATAATCTCGTAATGACTCAATGAGCTGTGTTGTTTGCAACAAATTCATAAGGAAAACAACTGCAAAAATGACATTGCATTATGGACACTTCTAAAAAAACAACAAAAAATAATAATATTTCAAGATGTCATTTTTATATAATTTATTTATAATTTTCCTAATTCATGTCACCTAAAGAGTTTCAGAGAACTTTAAAAAAATATATATGATTTTTCTTTACTTTTAAAATAATTTGCACCAATGAATTGATAACAAATATTAAAGTGTATGAAAAAATATATAATTAAAATAGATTTCATGGCAACTTTATCATTGCTTTAAAAAGCTTATATTGTTACCAATGAGGTCAGAATATATCAAATGCACCATTACAAACAAACCATTATGTTTGAGGTGTTCTCATCTGTAACTGTGTCTTCTATTACCTGTTTGAATTTTGAGCTACTAGTCAAATTACTGAATCCAGTCCTCCAGTCAAAACTGCTCAGCTGGAGGCTGTATAGGTCCAGTCAGGCGGTCTGACTCCACGTCAAGGTGCCTAAGGTGATGGGATCATCAGATTAAAGCAAAGAATGTCTGCTCTCAATCATTGGCCTTATGGCATGATGGTAAATGCCATGAAATTGTAGAAGTGTGTCAAGCACTATAGATTGTGCACTACTGTTTATACCACAGTAGAGATATTGACATCAAATCAGCAGGCAGGACTGCTTTATGTTATTTACAGTATATGTGTAAGTTCCAATAAAGAAAATACAAGTCAAGGCGAAGAAGACCTTGTTATTAAAAGCAAGTAACTGTAACTGTTGTTAATGTGCAATTAGAATTTAGAGATTTACTTTATGTGAAGCTGTTTTACCAGACTTATCATTCGTTGTGGATATTGCTATCTTTGGTTGTGTCTGTACTACATTACTTGAGAACTCAAGGGCTGAACAAAACCGACATGTTGACAGATTCACCATAACTCTTCTTTATTAGTGATCTATTGCCCATGTCACATAATAAACGCTCAATTTCAAAGTGTGCATGTTTAATTGCATGGAGCTGAAGATTGATAACAGTGCTTTGAGTGGTATCTTTGACAGATATATATCTGTTTTCAGGACAATGTCTGGTTTTGACACTTGACAAATGGTACTCTAGGCAGGTGTGCTGTAACTTAAGGAGGCCCATTTCAATCCAGATGTATCCTTTTCAGTGTTTCTAGTGCACACACTTTGTAAGTAGTGAATTCATTGTTGTGTAGTGCTTAGGCACTTCTGGTATTTATATACAACCCTACAATACTAGAAATGTATAAAAATGGTTAGCTTTGGATCTGGATGTTTGCACAATGGTTTTCACAACACACCGACAGTAATTGAATGACATGATCACCGCACTCTCATCAGACTTTAGTCAGTTCACACCGCACCCCATCGCTCTGCCTGAATCATTCGGGAAGGAACTTTGCCTCCGTCATTTGTTATCATCCCACTGACAATGAAGAGGAATCCGAGGACAAAGAGATGGAAAATTCTGTTCCTCACAGACAACAGAAAAGAAGAGAAAAAACATTTAGCCATTCTGATTGACCTTTTCTGAAAAAGCATTGGTTGACAGTTAAATACATTTTTGACGACCATATTAGGTGTAAAATATCAATTTTTAGACTATTTTAAGTTTTAACATTGACATCTTTAGCATTCATTTGACACACAACAAAGATGTGTAATACTTGTCCAAAAAGTTAACTTGAACAAAGAAAGGCCAGTAATGTTTGGACTGGGCACATGAGAGAGGAGAGCGCTGCTGGGGGCAGGGGCTGGCTAGTCAGTTGTGAGATGACTCCATAAGTTCCGCCCATTGGAGAGGGTGTGACTGGCAAATCCAAATCACTCCCTTGGGGGCTGAACTAAGGAGAGAGAGTGAGCAGGCGAGAGAGGGACTTGGAGGAGATTGTAAGATTGCTTGGGAAACACCGGCACAACTCATAGTGGGAGGTCAGTGGCAACATTGTTTTTCACGTTCAACTTGTTGTCCATCAGTGTGAATCTGTGCGCTAGGTCGCTATGCTTGCTGTGGAACTGAGAAACTCTTACTAACAGACTGCACAAGGAGTATATTTCATAATTTGCACACTTGAAGAAGCTACAACCTTTAGCCAGGTAAGGGAAAAAAAATACAAATGGTTGTGGTACAGTTATTCAAGTTTCCTCTAATTTTGTATGTATGTATGCATGTATCTATCTATCTATCTAGACTACATAAATTTCTATTATAATTTAAAAAATATAATGTATTTTTTTTTAACAAATAACGCTAAATATGATTGTCTAAGCTTGCGAATTGTGACACTTTGTGTGTTACATTCAGCAGCTGATAGGAGCTGATGTTAAGTGGGGTGTGTGTGTATTATAAAGTCTCACAGCAGCAGCATCTGTTGTCTTTTGAGTTGCTCATGTGGAAAAAAAAGTGGTAGCCACTGCTGAGGACTTTAATAAATTTGTGATTAATATGTCACAAATCTCACTAGTTGACTCTCAGACTGAAAATAGCACTGCGGGTCACATCCTTGATGGGTAGCAGGGGGTTTGGGGCTTGACATCTCTTCTCACCCCTTCCTGCTCAACAAAAGAATGGTCCATTAGAAATTGGCAGTTTTTGTATGACTATAGTAGTCTATGAATATGAATGTATAACAAGAACAACTATCAATGAGTGTATTACCTGTACAACAAAACACTAGTATATCAAAAACAGCTCACTTAAAAAACAAACAAATTCATGTTTAAATATAAAACCATAATGTCAAAATGTACACAGATAAACATGTTTAATAACTTCTTAAATATCCAGCAGAGAAAGTGGGACCCTTTTTGTTTTGGCCTTATTCTGTCCTCCCATCGTTGCTCTTGGTGTTTGTTTGTTTATGGTGTTTTCCGCTCAACATGCTCATAATAGTAATTAGGGAGCAGCCGTGTTTCATGTGATTGGACTGGAAGATCTTAAAGATCTACTTTTAGCACGTAGACCTGAGAGAGACGGATCTGACTGCTGGCTCCAAGCCTTCAGTGAATGGGCGTGTGGTGTATTCACACGTCTGTATGCATTTCCATACTTCCTATTCTGATAAGCCTTAGTGCTGGGACTGCGTAATGAACTGCTCAGGCCTTATTTGTGGCTGTTGACTACTGGTACAGGAGTCCGAGTTGAAGCAGAAAGTGTTGCGTCTGTCATGGGGGCGGAGGAGAGATGTTGATGTACTGTTGCCCATATGTTCCTCTCTCTGTGTCCAGCTGAGTGGTCTACATTGGGTTGTTTTGTCTCCTGTTGCTTTACTGCTATTGTCAGTAAATTGTAAATTGTCAGACACAGTGATGTCATAGAGGAAGTACTAGAACTCTCACTCTAAAAATGTAGACCAATGGTCTTAACTGCTTTTGCTTCAAGAGTACTACCGTTGAAAAGTTTGGGGTCAGTGTCATTTTTTATTTTTTGATGATGACAAATACAGTAAAAAAAAAAATAGCGAAATTATGAGAAATCATTTTAATGCTGATTTTGTTCTCATGCAACATTTCTTACTATCAATGTTTGAAATTGCTGTTATGTTTAAAGGGGTCATATGATGCCATTTAAAGTCTTCCTTTCTCTTTGGAGTGTTACAAGCTGATTGTGCATAGATAAGATCCCTGAAGTTGCAAAAACTAAAGTCTCGAGACCGAAGAGATATTCTTTATCAAATTTCTTTATTAACATCCCCCCCCCCTCCACACACACACACCAAAACGGCTCGTTCAGACGCGCCTCCACATGTCTACGTCACTATGTGGATATATTTGCGTAATGCCACCCAAATGTTCACGCAGAGAAAGAAGGAGTGGTTTCAGTAAACACAGTTAGTGTTGAATCAGCTATGTCAGGGAGATGCTGTGTGCATCTAGGCAAAAGCACTTTATTTGGCCTTCTGAAAGTAGATGCATTTAGGAATTAGCAACACATTTTATGAACGACCGTTTTGTGAACCTAGGAGATGAAGTAATTCTGACTTCACTACGACAATCTGGCACTTCTGAATCAGCTACTGTATGTTTTGTTATTAGTTTAAGTATTTGCTATTGAATGTTCAAATGCGAGTTTTGTGCAACTTGTGTGTGTGTGTGTGTGTGTGTGAGAGAGAGAGAGAGAGTTATTATGCAATTATGGAAAGGGGCCGTTACATTTCCGATGAGTACTTGTGGTGTTCGCCCAATCACAGTGCACTGGGTCAGTTGGCCAATCAGAGCAGACTGCACTTGTCGGAAGGAGGGTCTTTGTAGAAAACGACGTGTTTGAGAGAGGCGGGGCATAGAGGACCTACAATAATGTACAGTATTTGAAAAATAATGCTTCTATTTACATTAAAGCATGTCACCATATTCTGTTACACCAAATACACAAAATGATGATCTTTAAAAAAGCATCATATGACCCCTTTAATATTAACTTCTTTAAAGGGATATTTCGACCCAAAATGAAAATTCTGTCATTAATTACTCAACCTCTTGTTGTTCCAAACCAGTAAGACCTCTGTTCTTCTTTGGAACACAAATTAAGATATTTTTGATGAAATCAGAGAGTTCTCTGACCTTGCATAGGCAGCTATGAAACTGCAATGTTCCCAGACCGAGAAACGTAGGAAGGACATCAGTAAACAGTCCATGTGACATCAGTGCCTCTACTTCAATTTTGCAAAGCTATGAGAATACTTTTTTGTGCACAAAGAAAACAAAAAACTATTTATTTAACAATTCTTCTCTTCTAGTTACCTTCTGCTATTTTGAAGAGTACCAAGATGCGTGCGCATTTTCCCCAGAATGTAATCAGTGTTATTTACGTTCACTATAAAGCATGCTCAATGGTGGAAGACATTGACGTGGGGGAGAAGAATTGTTGAATAAAGTTTCTGAATATTTTTGTTTCTGGGTCTAGGAATATTGCTGTTGCATTGCTGTCTATGCAGGGTCAGAAAGCTCTCCAGTTTCATAAAAAATATTTTAATTTGTGTTCCGAAGATAAACGAATGTCTTACGTTTTCGGAACGACAAGGGGGAGAGTAATTAATGACAGAATTTTCATTTCATTTTCATATCCCTTTAAAAGAAATCTTACTGATCCTACTTTAAATTGGACATTTAAATGTTGACCCAATACACTTTCACAATAATTTAAAACAACCAAACGGTCCTAAAATTAAACTAATATTACCTTTGGCTGAATAAGAAAACTAAACTAAACTAAAAACCATGAACGATGTCATTAGTTTACCTGCATGTTATGTGATCATTAATCAACATCAGAGAACCATGAACATGTGATTGTTGTTAAATTATTGTAATATTAAGTTTCAGGGGCTACTTTATATTCATATTTTAATGAGAAATGTGATAAAATGTGTATTTGTCTTGTCTGTGCAAAGTTATAATCCAATTTTCAACTTCTGTCTTGACAATTTAAAGCTGCTATAACTGGTTACTTTCACATGGTCCATGCAGGGATACCAGAAAGGTACGTGACCTACGACATGACTACAGGAATAATGTCAAAATAACCATTCGTTAATTTCCCTATAATAATCCCACCACTAAAAGGACAACTCAGACAGCTTCACAAAACATAACTTTCTGCAGTAATCATGATATCAAACATCTTAACTTGTATTAACCTTATACAGAATAGTGTTGTATTAAACACTATTCTTTTAACTTATGTATGAACTGTGGTTCTATAATGCAGTGGTTGGTTCTATTTGAACTTCAGAATGTGTTCTCCACTCCTTCAGGCCATCATGGTTGATGCATGGTTGTGTGTTAAGAGCTCTTTAAACCCTACACTACACTTGCTCTCCTCTCACTCGAGTCTTTGTGTTCCAAAAGCAGGTTTGAATTAATTAAAGGAGAACTGCATTATTCACGAGATTCCCACCAACTCCTGTGGGGGATGGCTGGACGGTGAAAGGGCCTGAGTGAGAATAGTCATCTTGTTGTTTTGAAATGCGCAGAGAATTCTCCTCCTTCATGTGTTTAACCTTTTTGCTCTGAGAGTCAGAGCTCTTTGAAAACTGTTTGTACTGCATGCACATTTTGAGTATGACAAAAACTCCGTGTGACTTTGACTGTGATTGTTGTTGTACACAGTACAATTCCTACATCTATACCCTTCAATACCTTTGCATAATTACCTCAGGATAATCCTTTTCAAACAACTTGAAATGAGAAAGCAATAGGTTTTTATAAAAAACTCGACGAGTTTTGTGAAAGACGATACTAAAAAGACAATTAACCTGAATAAAATATCAACAACAAACATTAACTAGGAGGACCACACTGAAACTCAGCCAAGTATGGTGACCCATACTCAGAATTTTCTCAGATTTGATTAATTTCATGGTAAACGGTGACTGATAATGGATAATGTATTGACAGCAAGGGCATAGGGGTTTGCTTTTGACATTGCTGGGGACATAAACCTAAGCCAACCCCTACCCCCCATCAAATCACATTATATTTGTCCCAAATTATGCTAGGCTGGAAGATTGTGTGTCTTTCAGCACAACCTTTGTCTTTCTGTCAATATGTTTTATATAGAGAGCTTATAATAGCCACAGATTGCACTTTGTCTTTCCGTTTGCTCTGTTTTGTCAGACACTGTACTTCAAACTCATCAACAGTGTTGTGGGTAACGCGTTACAAAGTAACGCGTTAGAGTACTCTAATTACTTTTTTCCTGAAATTTGTAACTTAACGCGTTAGTTTCGTGCGTAAGTAATCAGTAACTTCGTTATTTTTTTAAAAAAAGTAATCCGTTATTTTAAGGAAAGGAAAATCCCGACTGCAGCCTGCTTTTTGTCAGACAGTAGTCCTAGGTCTACTGTGCCACCTGCGGATGTACAGTATCAGCGGAGCCGAAGCTCTGTGATCGTAAAGTCAATGGCTGTGATGCATCTGTGCCCTGCGCCTGACCCTGTGTGTGTGTGGGTTTTTTTTTTTTTTGTTTTTTTTTTTTAACTCCCAGCAAGATAGCAGAGAGGACAGCGTTTGGTTTATGGAAGTACGCACATTATTTTCAATTTGTCAACGAAAAAGAAAAGAACATAACGGTAAAATGCACAATCTGCTTTGGTGAAAAGCTTCTGTCGACCGCCAAAAATTCTACCTCAAATTAAACGCTACGTTTTAATCACTACTTTGAAGAGTAAATGTAAGAGAACTGTGTTAAAGGCTTGTGACTGTGAGTGACACTTTAATAATAATTAGTTCGGCTATTAAGCGATTTGTCATTTGCCTGTGTGGCAGTGAAGGTTTTAATTCGGTTTGTTATCATTTTTGTTTGACAGGCAGCTGTTAATTTCTGTTAGATCATTGGCTGGCTGGTTGTTCATCATTTCTAAATGGATTTAAATCTGCAAGCCTGTTTAAGGTTGTGTTTACAAGTAAGCATACTTGTACTTTGATAACTGCATTATTTAAAGTTAAAGAAAAATCAGGAGTTATCTTGTGGTGCTCATAATATACAGTAGCCTAGGCTACCCGGGCTGGGTAACGTTAGGTGCGAATTTTGATTAATAATATGTTCTGTGATAATAAATAAATAAAACGCCATGTGGAATAGCCGATTGCTGACTGTGTTTCCTGTTATTGTTATCTTGCAGTGTTAATTTAGTCGGATGACTGACGTTATTCATTGTCGGGAGTCACGACTTCTAGGTGCATTTAAAGGGGCCGGGGGCTGTGTCTGTCGTGTGTGAGCCGCTGCAAACGGCTTTTAATTTTTGGTAACGCATGAGTACTCTAACGTGTTACTTTTATGAATAGGTAACGCTGTATCATAACTGATTACTTTTAATTGATGGTAACGTTGTAACCTAACTAACTACTTTCCAAAGTAACTATACCCAACACTGCTCATCAATGGAGCTTTGTTAATTTGTGAAATGAGCTTTTATATGAACTGTTGTGAACTGCTGTCTTGAACTGTGGTTGTACGACTGGGTCCTGTTTGAAATTGTTTCATCTGTATGTTGGTTCTATTTATTTATTTGTGCTATTTACACAATGTTTACGTTTTTTCAAGTTTGTAGGTGTCAAGGTACAGAAACCGAATAATTAAATGTAAAATAACACTGGATAGTCTTCACTGTAAAAATTAAATATAGTCAAACCAAAATGTATCCAGACACTTTCAACATTATCACAGTTATTTGCTATAGTTTAGAAAATGGTAACAAAATATGACAAGAACTCAGAATTAATCTGTATCAGAACAAATTCATCTTGATAATGTCAGATAACTTTGATAGAAAGGTATGTAATGGATTACAATCAAACAAAACTTCAGACAACTGTTAGTTTGACAATAGCTACACAACTATCAATAGTCTGTTGACAAATTACCAAGCAATACTTAATTATGTTCAGTCTGTGGTGTAAAAAGGTTGCATTAGAAATTAAAGAAAAAACATGTAAACAAAACATGGTCAGGTCAAAGTGTCTGAATCATTTTTGGTCCCAGATTTTTTTCTATGTCACTGGTAGTAAACAGTATGAATATTTTTTGGGTATAATATTTCAGAGTTTATTTTATTTTGCTATACTCACTTATATAAATTAACTATAGTGTCCTGTACCCACTAGAAAAAAATATTAAAAATTATTTCTGGTGTCTGAATAATTTTTGGTTTGACTGAGGATTAATTCTTGTTAAAACTATAAAGTAATTCAGTCAACAGCAGTGAGTGATTTTCTTTATTTTCTTGGATTAACATTAAGGACACCGACAACAGCTAGTAAATTTGGCACTTTAAGAGACAATGCATCCAATATAATGATACCCATCCAATTTCTTTCTCCACTGTTTACTATGACTTTAGACATAACTAACAGTTTTTTAAACACACTCCAAGACGGGTATTTTGACACAATTTTGCATGTATTTGTCGGTACAAGAGCAAGAATATTTATTTATTTTGGCAGTTATTGTGTGACTATAGTAGTCTATGAATATGAATGTATAACAAGAACAACTATCAATGAGTGTATTACCTGTACAACAAAACACTATTATATCAAAAACAGCTCATTTAAAATACAAACAAATTCATGTTTAAATATAAAACCTTTATTTATTGAATGATTGGTTGAATCATTGACTCGCTCATTAAAACAGTTACTTGCCGCCACCTACTGGTGGTTAGTTTCATATTCAAAAGTATAATTTCATTATTCCATTATTTCGGAATAAATGATTAAATGATGACAGAATATTTTTTGGGCAATTATCCTAATAATGTGTCCAAGCCATTCGAGAAAAAGAATAAGATAATGGCTTTCCTGGAGAACAAAGACACTTTAACATTCCCAGACATGACATTGTATTAGCCAGAGGCAAATAAATGTGTTTGATATAGAGGATGATGTCAGCCAGCAACCAGCTGTGCTTTGCAGTATTGAGAGACAAAGAGACAGAGAACAGGCTACTGTGATTGACACTTTAGAGTGAGGTCATATGACGGCATGTCAGTCTAGAATAAAACAAGCACTTGAGAAAGAACTGGATAATCAATAGGGAGTGTAAAGAGAAAATAGTAGAGCAAAGAATTAATTAAGAACCGTTTAATGAGCATTTTGCATATTCATGACCTCTGGGGAGGAAGAGAAAGTTAATGGTTTAATTGTTTAGCATATGTAATCTAGAGCCACAGGGGACTCGTTTCTGCATTTCTGCAAGGCTGACAGCTGTCTCTCTGCCTCACTGCATGCTGAAATGTTGAAAATTACACCATGCAGAGCTCTTAGACACCATGTTAGCCTACAGTGGCCTTTTGACCTGGGCTGAGAGCAGGGAAATCATTTATGTTTCAGATTCCTATTACACAGAGTAGTTTATGTAAGAGTTACAAATAACAGGGACATTTTACATTATAGTGTCCATGTTACGTGTTGCTTCTATTAATATACTAAACAATATCAGACATTGCTTTGGCTATATCTTTTAAACTATTAACCATGTATTGTTTTTTACAGAGAAAAACTTGTCCTGAGGTTATACTATGGGGACTGTGTGAATAATAATCTAGGTAAGAGTAGCTGAATTAAAGTAAAAAAAAATGGGATTTTAATTATTTAAAAGTATGAAGTAAAAAAAACTGATGAAATTGGTAAGACTGGAGATTTTCTCATGTTTGTCTGTGACTGAACCAGATTCAAGTTCATCCATCCTAGACAATGGGTGTAATTTAAAAACACTGATTTATTTTTTTAAGATGACTTGAGACTAATGATGAAGTATAGTGTTTGACCAGAACCAAATGACCGGAGCCAATTACACTGAAATAAATTTGGCTGTTTAAATGCACATTAATATGATTGGATTTCCTTGTTACCTCAGTAAGGCCTCATTTCTTATAGAGGTAAAAGCTTAAGAGATTATTTTGACCAAAAATAAAAATGGTCATGTCATTCTAAATCTGTAAGAATTCTAAATCTGACTTTATTTCTTATGTTTCCTTTACAATAAACATTTGTATGATGAATTTTAAAAGACATGAGGGTGAGTAAATTATGAAAAAAATAGCATTTTTCAGTGACCTATACCTTTAAAATTACAATCACCTGTGAAATATATACATTGAGGGAAAGATTTAAAATCATATCTTTGAAATGGCCTCCTTCAGGGATCTGGAGGGTCTGCCCCAGCTTATTCCACTCCATGTTCCTATTTTTATTTTTAGAAATGTCACAGTTGCCATCCTAAAATCAGTGGTGTATATGAGTATTATGACTCAGACCCCTCGCTTCCCCCGACACAGGAAGAACAGATCTGCCTTCTCAAATGAGCATGACTATCCCTCACACTCTGAGGCATGTGAGACAAATTAATCTGAAACCAACAGGGGATTCCTGACTAGCCAGTATGATAACTCAGTAACACTGATCTGTGGATTTTAATGTCTCCTAGCCATTACACACCACATGAAAACAGCACCAGTGAATGAAGTCTCATGTTTCAGGGCCCCGGGACAGTGCACAGGTGCTCCAGGTGCATAAATATACAGCTCCGGCTTCATAACACTGCAAAGTGCCCTGATCAAACCATTAAAAACCCGCTGTGTGGATCTAGTCATTATACACCAGAACACCCAGAATGTGAAAAGAATTACATAAACACAAATAAAAAAGTGATTTACAGGTGTATGACAGGCGTAGGCTGATTAAGTGTATATATTTTCTTATCCTTTAAGAACAAAAGATTCTAAGCTATACACCCAGCCCAACTGTTACTGTGACAAACTGAAAAACAACATTAAATGAGCACAGTCACATGATAAGCTGATTCAGGACGTTGGTGGTCATGAATGAGTAGATCTGTGGGGTGGAGGTGACTCTGGTTAGTTTGTAGGTTCAAACACCCCAGCAGGGCTTTACCAGGGAGTTTCCATGTCTTTCCACTCTCTTCACATATGCTTGTGCAAGGGACCAAAATTACTCTTTGGGAAAAAAAATTGTTCTGTTAAAAAAAATGTTGCTTATTTGCAACAAACACATGTCAGTGTGTCACAGCAGTGCTGCACGGTTATGACAAAAACTTAGTTATTTTCTCTTCTTTTTATGACTATTAATCTCAAATTTTACATTTACATTAAAATATTTATTTTCTTTGTGACATCTATGCTATAGTTTTTATATATGCTACACATTCAAAATAAGAACTCTGTTTCTGAAATCATTTATTGACTTTTTATAAATCAGTAAATCAAGATACTCCTTAAATTAACATTAGCCCATGTGGCAGATAACATAACAATAATTTATATTTTAAATAAATTTAAAAAAAGCTACGTGACAATACTTAAACACTCCTATTATAACAATATAACTATATCCGTTTATTACTGTATCGCTATAAATCAACTAAGCTGTCTACACTGCAGAATAAATCTTATTCAGCTTGTGTCTACATCTTGTTGATTATGATGGGTGCAGGTCTAATTCACAGAATCACACAAGTGTTAATATTACAATGAAAACATTACAATGGGTGCTTTTGTTAATCTTAATGTCAGGAATGGTGCCATATTTAGTTCAAGTGTTAAATAATATTAAAACAAAGACCTTCTCTGAGTATTATTCCACTTGATCTATTCCTAACAATTTGATTCACTTACATTGCTTACAGCAGATAAATAAACAGTGAGGGAGGGACATTCTACAATTATATTGGGCATCTTATGTTATTTAAATGAATCAAGATGTTTTATTTACTCACTAAAGCCAAATTTCAGTCACATTTGAAGCTCGGTGAGTGTTCATTTTGGACCTGGGATGCACTGCAAACTATGAGAAAACACGAAATGTTATTATTATGTAACACAAAAAATATGAGCTGCTAGTCCAGAACTTAATGCACAGCTACATGTAGCAGAGAAAGAACATTTGGGGGCCAGTGGTGGTGAGGAAAGAGATGAGGTCATGCCAGACTTTAAACAGAAGCGCTGTCAGGGTCCAATATTGAGTTTCACTTGTCACAAAAGAGACAAAAGAGGGTGACGGCAACACCCGCTCTGCTGTGTGCATGTGTGCTCCGAATAACCCTAACAGCGCTCTTTAATTGGGTCAACACGTACACACACTCATCCAGCGTCTGGGTCATTGAACTCCCACAGTTTTCTCTTAATTTGAAGCCCCTCAATAAACATAAGAAAGTCAAGGAATTATGGACACCAGTGGTGCTGTTAAAAAAAAAAAAAAGCCGTTGAATATTAGCATACCGGATTTGAGTCACATGAATGAGGAAATGTAGATTTTTTTTTTGGTGGGGTTAACTATTCCTTTGAAAGCTCAACAGAAAGTGTGATGCCATCAAATCTCCATCATCATCATCTGTAATTCCATAAAATCAGTCTCCACTTTCACTGCACCAATTAGTGGTCTTTGTGCGTCTGTGGAATGCTGAAGTAAACATGAGTTTGGAGACAACAAGGGAAGATCCTTATCTGCACCTCTTGTGGTCAGACTGAACGGAGTTCCCTGTCTTTGAGAGTGATGTCTGTATATTGTTTGTGTCTGTTGCTGCCAGGAGACACGTCTATCAAACAGTGATGCCTTCCAACTTACCTGTGCCATAGGGCACACATGGCAGGAGGTTTCGTATAAACACTAGCTGTTGATAGCACCTCAAAGAAATGTCAGAACAAATAACACCCAGTAGCATTTGCCATATCTGTGTTGTTAATTATAGATACAGCCTAAACACAGACTCACAGACTACTGCCAGTTATTACAAGCAACAAAAAAAAATGTTTAGCAAGGACACAATAAATTGATTAAAGGTGAAAAGTAAGAATATTAAATTAGTCTATTCATCAAATAATCTTGAAAAATGTATGAACGGTTTCCAACATTAGAAAAAATGTATCAAGCACTAAATTTAGCAAATTATAATGATTTCTGAAGGATCTTGTGACACTGACTGGCTGCTGAAAATTCAGTTTTGCCATTACAGGAGTAATTACATTCGAAAAAATATAAAAATAGAAAACATTTATTTTGAACTGTAATAATAATATTTCATAAAATTTTTCCTTTATATCTTTTTTGCAGACTATCCATGCAATGTTGTCTTTTTTACCATTATACAGAGCTGAGGATGATGGCAGAAGGGAGGTTTTCTAGTCTGCCCAGGAACATGCACATCGGGCGCCAGTGTCCTCTCGCATCTTCTATGGATCTGCTGAGCTCACGGCCTGCCATGGCCGAGATGCCGGTCAGCGGCTACCAGGGAGTCTCCATCCATGGTACCCTGCCTCGCAAGAAGAAGAATGGCTCTGGTTCGTCTGTGAAGCAGTGGGAGATGAATGGAAATATGGGGTCATCAGTAGCACCATACCCAGGCCGATATCGCCTGCCTCCATCACCGCTCATACACAACATTATCGAAGAACACCAGGCTTTCCATTCAGACAGAAAGAGCAGCTTCACATCTAGGTAAGAAACACAGTACTTCCACACGCCTGTCCTCTCTCAGTGATTCAAACGCAACATAGCTCTACAGCACCTGCAAAAACCTCACAATCTTTGCAAAGAATTCAAGTTACCCATTTGTTCAGGTGTTGCTATTCTATGGACTTGTCAGTCTCAATGTGAATGCCCCTTTAAATAAATAGGAAGTAACATGTAATATCAAAAAACACAGTCCCAGTTCATGAAATCATAATACTGCTCTTTCCCAGCTTAGAGCAATGTTGCTTTCAGATACATAGTCAAGATTAAGGTCAAGATTTAGGTGAAGGTTGCCACAACAGCAACTTAACCTGCCTGTTCAGGACAGCTTATGTTCTTTACCTAAGTACACTACATCTAAAACCCACCAAATGACAGCGTGACAGTGAACTTGCCAAATTGGTCACTTTTCTGATTAAATACTATAATAATATTATATTAAATAATATTAAATGAATACGATCAAGACTATTAGATCTCAAAATTGGCTGAATAGCTATACATCTCATTCATATACATATACATTTTCCTCATGTGCAGATTGTCAGATTATGGAATAGGACTGATTAGCAAGAACAGATTACATCTGACAAAAATGCTACAATACTATTACACCATGTCCTAATCATGACAATGCAACAATTGATAAAAGAACTTGTGTTTTGCCCGGTTAGGGCACAGAGTTATGGGACATTAGGAGCTCAGTTGGATTACCGTTTACCTTTATAACAATGTGTTATGAATTAAATGCCATATTATATAATGGGTTATAAAATGTCATCTACTGTCATCTGTTTAACAATCAAACTTAATAGTTTCTAAATTATGGTTTGTGAACCCACATGGGTTGCTTATTTTTGGTATATAAAAATTACATACAGTACTTTACTAAAATATAGCCTTATAAAGTGATTTTGATGCAAAGGTGAACTCAGTCAAGAGCTAATACAGTATCACTTGGCACCCTAAAACTGCTATTACCCTTTGCTAGCATTTATTTGTACATAGTAATTTGATTTGAATATCCTCTATGCTTCGGCTTTATTTTTTACAGTAACATATCACCCCTTTGTTTTGGCTAGTGATTTAATAAGTTGGCCATCAGTTCAACTCAATCCCGTTAACTTTACTGTCTTCAGAAAATAGCACAACTGAGATAATAATCATAAAATACAAGCTGCAGCTGGCTCAGACTTATGTCCAGGACTGTCTCCATCACTGTGTCTTGTCTCTCTTTTTCACTGTATACCTAGATCTTTGCCATAGCTCTGGGCCTGTTTAGCTATATCACCCTTACTGGCTGTCTCATCTTATCACAGTCAGCAACAAAGACGTTTGCATCTGTCCCGTATTTACACATACTAACTTAACAGGTAATATCTCACCCTCAACAAAAGACCTGGAAGATATAGTAAAGTAATCTGTCTGGCTCTGTAGACAGTGTTACAGATTATAAAGGGCACCTTCCACAAACATGGCACAAAATAAGTCATGAATTATATTATAATTTTTTCTTAAGAAATAATCATAAACCTAAAACTAAATGTTAAATGAACAATCTTTTTGTTAGTTTATAAATGTATATTTCCGATAAATTACAGAATAAAAAAATTAAATATAATCAAAATTTAAATAAATATGATTAAAGCATGATCATTTAATTGTTAATTAAAAATACAAAATACTTGTTACTTCTAAATTAAAAATCAATTCAATAGATGAAATAATAAAAAAGACATTATTTTCTGATCTTAATTTTTGTTGTATGATAGTTGATGTAACATATCTAATATGTTTCACAAAAAAGAATCCAGGTAAACAAAATAAAAACATAGGATTTATGTGGAAAGTGCCAAAGAGAAACAGTTTCCACAACTGAAACAGTGTGCAGACCTTAAGACAAAACATTGATAACTCGAGTTGCTGTTAACATCTTCAGCATGTACTTTTACCAGAAGCACCTCAGGAAATTTAGACAGACTAAATAATGGCTTTTATAAAAACTGTTTTAAGTGTAACTGTGTGATTGTGTGTCTGTTGAGGCGTAGGGGTGTGTTTGGGTTTCCGTATCCCAGTAAGCCACATCTGTCCCTTGACATTTGAAGGTTACCTAATATTACACTAGTATTTCACAGCAACAAAGCTCACTGAGAAATGGGAGGTGAAAAATGACCACAGCACACAAAAGAAGCTGCTCTGGGCTGGCAGCAAGGTTAGCAATGACCTCTCATAGCGGCCCAGTCACCATAACAACACCTTATTGCGACTCTGCGTGACACATGGAAAAAGAAATAGGTAGAACATAATCACTGAGAGAGAGAGAGAGAGAGAGAAAGAGAGAGAGGCACCAGCATAGAAAAGGATTGACACTTCTCATTATCAACAATGGACCTACATTGAATCAGCCCAGAAGCAATGACGAGCTTACTCCTGGATGACTTTTTCTTACATTAGATTTATCAGAGTTGGAGACTTGGATGGCATTGTGATTAAATGCCAACCTCCTAAACGTCTGGCTGCTGAATGCTTCACCAGTTTGAGTGTCTGCCTGCAGGCAAATAGTCAGATGAGACAAGATGCCTGTAGGTTTTGTTTCTAGGACTGAAACATTTTATCTTTTATGAAACATCAAGGTGCTTTGCTTTACTACCTGCATGTGTGAGGCAGCTGTTCTAACACAGACACACACAACTCTTCGCAGGTTATAGTGAGGACTGTAGATTTATAGCTTGACCGAGAGATGAAAGAATTTTTGAAGACAGATTGGAATAGAGATCGAGATAAAAACAAAAAGAGAGAGACAAAGGGAGAGAATGAGACAGATGAAAGAGATGCAGGAGCAACAGTGCCATTTGATTTACTTGTTAAAGCTGATTAAAGTTGTTCTAGTTGTTGACAGAATCCACTCAACACCCTCATAACTACATGGCCTCGTCTCGGAGCATGCCAAAATGATCTTTGGTTCCGTCAGCCAAATGATAGAAATGACACATGGTAAACATTAAACTAAACAATCAAATGATTAAACAGTTTTAACTCTCTGATGGAAAGATATCAGCCATTTCCTGGTGTTGTACTGCTATAATCACAATGAATCAGCCATCACTTTGTCATCACATCTCCATTGTGCAGTATACAGGGTAATAAGATCGCTCATGTGAGTAAATGTACCCTTTTACTTAATAATGTAGTATTGTAAAAATTATAATTATAAAGTTTGCAAAATAGTTTAGAAAAAGTGCCACCTATCTTTCATTTTCAAGACATCAAGCGTATTATTGGTTATAAATGAACTCACATGAGAGTTTTTTTACTGTTAACTAAAAGGACAAGTATTCCATGTAGTCATTTAATTAAATTGAGGTCATGAATAGTTGACAAGAAATGCATAACAGTAATGACAGTTGATAGTTTACATGACATGCAAAAAAAGTAATGATATCACTGCCCTGCATGTGCTGGCAGACTCAGGTCTTTGTTGGGCCGTCCGGTATTATTCTGTAACTTTATTAGGGTTGCTAAGCTCAACGGAACCCAAACATTCCATCCAGACTACCAGGTGGCCCAAAGGATTTCCTTCTGCCACACAGTTCTGCTGATGTGACGTGAAACAGTTTTTGTTGGAGTCTCTTCCACTCTCTTTCCTCTCACACAGCCATTTACATTACATAAAACTATATTTAATCCACATCCTAAATCTGCATAAAGAAGGAAATCCTTTGCACTTTGAGGTAAATACTGTAAATAAATACAAAATAAAGCATAAATATAAAATTAATTACAGTTTTTACCTTATTTTAAAATGTTGTCCCCAAATGGTAATCAAACTTCCTCACACATAGGAAGGTAGGTTTGTACGGTATAGTCATAGGTCATCTCCAATTTACTCATTGGGTAACACAGCTTAACCACAGACACATCTTAGAACTCATGCCATAGTTTACACTAATCAGAACAATCACATCTATGGCCTGAATTCCTACTGAAACTCCCTAAACTCCCTAGTGAACTTGACTGGTATCGGTTCACTGCCCCTGTCGTCTTGGCTGTGAACTGCCTTTGATTTATGACTTTCGATGTGTGGGTAATTTTTTGGGAGTGTTGCATGTCAAATGTCCCATTTCTCTCCTTTGGCTTAAGTATTATGAATCTGTTTCTGGAAACCCAATAATAGCTTGTCCATCTCTCTAACTTGACATGTCCTCCCTCAGCTTTCTAATTATGACTGGCAAGACTGTGAGGTACAAATCACCACTTTGAGACACAATACAGCTGTGGCTTGGCACAGAACGAGCCAGAGATGGAGATGAATGTTTTTCTTGAGGCCATGTCCTCACGGCATGCCCTCTTTTTGCGGACAAGACGGTATGTTCGGCCTGGTTCCAAACTCAAGTCACCCTTGGGTCGACCCGTGGGAGTGCTGACAGTGTACTCTTATAGCGCTCTAATGTCAGTTTTCAGAAGCTTTAAAGCGTGACCTATCGCCTCTAGAGTAGTTTTCTACTGAATGTCCAATGGGAACAGCATCAGTTATGCTTTTAAGTTACATCAAATGCGAAGCAAACAAACAATAATAAAAAAAAAAATCTTCACAAATTCTCGTATTTCCAGTAATCGGACGCTTTTTATATATCTGAGCTCTCACCCCAGGTGCCACCTCCACACTGAACCTGAAAGCCACCCTTATTCCCCTAAGGGGTTGAGACAGTCCACCACACACCCTGGTGGTAAGAAAGGAAGAGAGAGAGAGTCATAAAGAAAAGTCAGGTTTTTGTGTAAGCTGAGATGAAAGGGACTCTGGGTAAAGGCAAAAACAGAGAGGGTGGAAACATCTAAATGGAGAAAAAGCTGAGCCGTGCAGTGCACCTCGACCGCTCATTCTTCTCTGTGACTCTCTTCACCACCATGGTTCCTGCGTTCCACATAGAGAATCTAAATAAAACAAAAAATGCAGTGCTGACCAAAGGCCATCTCTGCAGTTAGGGTAAGTCACATCTAGACCATAACCTTAAAGATGCAGGCAGGAATAGTGGTCATGTGAACAATTGCTATGTCTCATCTCCTGTTTTGTATAGATTCTGGGTTACATTTGCGCCAAGTTTGTCTCTTACCCAAAGGTAGCACTGAAAGTTTATTTATGCTGTTTTTTGAGCCTGTGGGAAATTTAGAATCAATGAATTAATTCCCCTTTTCCTGGCTATAATCCTTTAGAATTTGGGGTTTAAGTCTTCACGCAAGCATAAATCCGGAGAGTCATAAGAGTGTGTTTGTGTGTGAGACAGAGAGCCACTAAAAGACCTGAAATGCTCATCCCTTACTGCTTAACCTTATATTTTTTAAAGCCTGCTTAAATTTTTTTATTCATTGTCAAAATTGATATCTGCATCTCAGCTGAACTTTGTGCATTTAGGTTGGTGTGGAAGTAATTGTGTGTGTTTGGGGGGATGGTGGGTGTTTGTGTCCACATGTTGTGGTCTATACTGTGGTGTAATGACCTCAGGCGAGAGGGGCTGAACTGCAGTCCAATGTACAGCCTGCCCAGAGAAGGACCCACACACACACACACACTTACAGTTAAACCGGCAGCCAGCTTGGCTAAAGGAGAGTTGATGTGTTCGCTGAAGAGAGTTCTTTCTTTTTCCTGCAGGGACGGTGCAGGCATGGACCCTACCATGGAGTATGTCAAGGTAAGGCTTCACATTTTACCGTAACATGTGCGTGTGGAGTTTGAAATGATTGCTCTATTATGGTGAAAAGCCACTGGCAGTGTATGAGGTAATGATAGAATGGTGGGTGAGGGTTTGCAGAAGACAGAAAATATCTTAGGGCAACCCTTAACCCTTTGAGATATCCAATACTATTCAGCTTAAGGAGTTTTGTAAGTGTAAAGTCTTTAAAGTAGGATGAGAATGTCATCTGTGCTGGATGTTGTGGATATGAAGGATTGTAGTTTATTGACGGAGTGCTGAGTAAATATACGTATTACATTGCATACTTGGATTTGCATCAGAGATAAATGTGTGCGTCAGTGGGAGTGATTATCTTGGTTGTATAAAATCTACGCTTCCTGATGTATCTTATGTGCTAATTAAAAATGATAAGCCAATTGCAAAAACAATACTTTCGTTCCATTTCTCAGTGTTATTTAACTCGGAGTTAGCAAATAAAGTGCACTCTCCTTGACCCGTCTAGGTAGTTGACCACATTTGATTCTGAGGGGAATGACAGGCAATGTATACATGAATACATCAGACCTTAGACTCTTGCAACTTTAAGCCAGGGCTGTTCATAAAACTCAACAGCCAAAATTTTCTGATAAAGATCTGACAATTTCTGCGTTTCCTACTGTACGAGGGGCCCCTGTAGACACATCTTAAATTAAAATGGCACAATTACAAGGAGGAAATGAGCTGGTGATATTTCAAGGCTCTGCAAACAACATATGCAGGTGAAATTATACTCGATCAAGTTAGGAACAAATGACAAATTTCACTTTGCCAGCAAAGGCAGAATTGTTCCCTGGCTTTATTTTGACCTGGGGCATCATCTAGCAGTTATGAAAGCTCTCCATCACACAACATGACTGTATTACAGCACCCACGACTCTGATGAAAGATATGGTGTAACATATATTTTGAGTGCTCCATTCGGTTCGCACCGACTGAATGAGATTTTCCACTGTGATCACCTGCAGCCTTGAGTGTGTTGTCACCACACAGCTACCTCTGTCAGCCTGCTGAGAAATGATCCGTCTCACTCTCTCTGTCCTCCCTGTACTCAGTAGCTCAGTGGGCTGCATCATGTTGGGGTCTAGCAACTCCCTGTGAAGAACAAACACCTCATAGCATTACCTCGCACAGACAACAAACCAAAGCAAACAGCACAAACACACAGTCAATAGCAACTATACGTTGGCAGTGCTCCAGCACAGTTGAACAGACAGTCACCATAACCGAAAATGATTTTTATAAAACATCATTATAGGGTGAATCCCACAGCCTGTCCAAGAATGTCTGCCATATTTTACAGATATGTTAACACATTTTAACACTACATTTTCATGAATATAAATCATATAAAAAGTACATATTTGTTTGAACTGAATGTTCAAATAAATAGGAGTGAATATTTTTTATTTTTTAGCATTTTGCCATTACTAATTAATATTTAAATTACTAACAAAGTGAAAAGTATTTTTTTAAATAAATGAATGAATGTTTACACACAAATGATATATGGCAATATTACTGTAAAAATTAATAAAACTCATCTGGATATTAATTGAATGGAATGTGATTGATGAAATAAAATACAAATTGAAAAAAACAATTTGAAGAAAAATATGATTCAGAAATTCGTGAGATTCACCCGCCAATTAGAGAGGCCTATAACAAAACTGGACAACATATCCTCAGGGGAATAACATAGCCATGAAATGTTTCAATCAGACGAAGTCCATATACACTGGCTCTTTATACTCTATTTGAGGAAGCTCTGCCTGTTTAATGTGTGGCCATCTGTAAGAATGCAAAAGCAGCTGTAGTAATCTGTACTGCCATATGAAGTTTTTCCATTTACACCATTAAACACTCAGCTGAAAAGAAAATAAATCTAGATGTTGACAGAGTCTTCATCACGCCTGTGTGTTTGGGTGTCTGCGTCAAGGTCTGAGGTAGTCATAGTTTCAGTAAATCATCCCCCGTCCTCTCCCTCAGACTGAATGAATGTGGACCTCAACTTGCCCTCTTCAGGTGGTGTTGAGTTTCCAGCTTCATGTTTATCAAACACCTGGGTCTGAACAGAACCTGGGATCTCTGATCTCTCTCAGTAACAGAAGGTTCCCATGCAGACCTGTGCACAAATTCAATCCGTCAGCCAGAAAGCCACAGATGGGGTTTATCATCTAAAATAGTCAATTATTTAATATATATATTGAAATTATGCTGTAATTATCAATACAGTTCTCATCTACTGACATTATAATTGGGGTACACAGACACTATACTTAGCTTGGTATAAATTATATAAATTATACATTCCCTTTACAAACTGTTACCTGATGTTGATCATTCAGCCAAGAAACTATAAAAATACTGGACGCTATCTATACTGTACATATCTAATACTGGACATATCTATATATGCTATCTATATACAAGGTTTGTAATCAATGATCAATTTAAAAGCGTCTCTCTTCCATCAGGCTTCATTTATTTCAACATTCAACTGGCTAGTTTTGCATGTCTTGGGTTTTCGGTTTACAGCCTTGGCCTATTTTTTTGACGACCTGTTAGCGAAGGAATGTTTTCTTCAAAGTTAACAGGAAGCCAGCCATCAAAAATATGGGATAATTAACTTCCAAGACCTTATGCACTGATATCACTTCCTGAAGTCAGATGACCCTTGTTTTAGCATTGTTAGTGAAAACTGTTTGTTTTCAGATGATATCAGATCAGGTGGTGCTTTCCATCATGGTTTGGGGTTGAATGAGTCAAGTTGAAATTTGTTAGCTCAACTTCTACTCCGTTTACATATGTAACCCCGGGACAAAACCTTAGCCACGCAACTTAGGGAAGTCATCTACCTATATTTAATATCAAGCACGAATTATATGATTTTTTTTTTTTTACAATATCAAGCCTTTATTAATCTGTTTCTCTCCTTGCGTGTGAAGCAGAGATTGAAGAAATTGGAGCTATTATCATCAAAGAGGATCTGGAGGGTGGAAATTGTTTGGGTGACTTGGATGTTTAAAAATATAATTTTTTTTTAAAGGGTGGGAATCAAATCTGTGATCTGCGGATGTGACACATGAATCACTGACTTCTTGTTGTGATTCATGGATGGAAATGAAACATCAGTGCCGCATTTATTTTACTATAAATGACATATGGGTGTCATTGGCACATTAACACTAATTTTCACGTTACACATTTTAAGAAAGACATATGCAACTATTCAAAATCTGGTTTGGCTGATACAAAATGATAAGTGATCTAATCTGAGGATTTATAATGTACTATCAAGAAATTATTTTATAATCTCCAAAGAACCATATGGTTACGTATGAAAGCATTTTAGAGCTTAAATAAAAATAAATAAAAATACATATCAATCAAAGATTAGCAGAATAAAGTTATATTAACAGTCATAATATTTGGAGTAAAATGTAAAAAAAAAAAAAAAAAAAAAAAGACAATACTGTAGCTATATGATATTTCGATTATATAAAATTTGTTAAATATTACAACTTCATTAATTTTGGGGGTTTTTCTCAAAATACTGACTTCCGTTATTATGACTTTATTCTTTATTAATCTCAGATGTTTTACTAGTTACTAAGACTTTTTTTTTTTATATTTAACAACAACAGATTTATTTCCTGTTTTCTCCCACACATGCACACACACACACATCTTTCTGTTCTTGATGGCCTGATGGTGAACACACACACACACACACACACACACTGTTGCTCAGTAAGCTGCTAAGCACTCATGAAAGAGCTTTACAGGAACAATGAGGCACTGTTCCCTCTGTGGGATCTGCTGCCCTGTGAACCCATAGAAAGACTTCCTTAGTCCGGCCTGCAGCCTCTCTGAACGTTTACAGCAGCTAGAGACAGAAGCACAGAAACACAGGACATAGACTGACCCAGTACCAACAGCTCAAAGGGCTTCTGTCTCTCAAAAGATGAGAGAGACCGGAAGCATGAAGACCTGATGGAAGAGACTGACACACCCACTCATATTGTTATATAAAATCATATCACCATTGCTAGATATTTCATGTTCTTTAGATAAACAGACAAAGAATAGAGTAATGGCCATGAAAGTAGGCAGAAACTTTAGGTCAGTCTGCACAGAAGAAAATACGTAAGATGGAATGAGTAACATTATTATTAGACAGCACACTAATTCTCATTATTTAAACATAATTCTTTAAAAGAATTCAACCTTCTATTGATACATTAATTAACAATGTTTAACAAAGGTAATATAAAGTGTTACTGAAGTAACTATGTAAAACAACTCTTAACCAGTGCTATGACTTATTGTTTTACTTTTATATAACCCGATAAATGAGTTGTCAGATATCCAGAGTTTTCATTAAATCGAAATTAAAGAAATGGCATGTGGCACACTCCCTGCTTTAAAGCCTCCAGTTATTATAATTCAACGTTTTGGCATGTGTTCCAGTTCTTAATGCAGTGATATTAAAAGTAGTATTTTTAGAGCTTTACCTCAGGGAACACTGCAGATTGTACAAAAATCCCATCCACAGGCATAACTTGACTGGTGATGAAGATCGTTGATCACATTCCTCTTAGGATGGAGAATCTCTTGATTTTACATGACTGTGAACTTGGATCAAGACATTAGTGAGTCAAAGCAAAAGCTGAATGAACATTGTCTTACATATTGCAATAGAGATTGTCACTGAACACTAAACAAACTGGAAGATCATCAGTGCATCTGAAAGTTTACCTAACATTATTAGGTGTGAATTAGAAAATTATGAGGAAGCCACTATAACTAAAACATGCGATGATTATTATAAACACTGCACACATTACAGAGGCACAGCACCTCCTAGTGTTCATCTATATGCACTGCAGCACAACAGAATAAATTACAGCAAGCTTTCACTCACATTTAACATCAGAATTTATAAAAAGTTAAGTCCTTTGAAACAGTAAGTCTAGTGATTTGATTAAAAAGGTTTACAATCATAGTTTCTTTAGTGTAAAATAAATATATATATATATATATTAAAAGTAATAAAAATAATAAAAATATTAAAACATTATAGAATAAATAAAGCAAATGTGACCCTGGACTACAAAACCAGTCATAAGTAGCACAGGTATATTTGTAGCAATATGCCAAAATACATTGTATAGGTCAAAATGATTGATTTTTCTTTTATGCCTAAAATCATTAGGACATTTAACTAAAGATCATGTTCCATG
This sequence comes from Carassius gibelio, assembly GCF_023724105.1. Taxonomy (NCBI): domain Eukaryota; kingdom Metazoa; phylum Chordata; class Actinopteri; order Cypriniformes; family Cyprinidae; genus Carassius; species Carassius gibelio. The sequence continues at coordinate 8,675,238 of NC_068403.1, read as the reverse complement.
AAGATATTTTGTAAATTCCCTACTGTAAATATATAAAAACTTAATTTTGGATTGTTAATGTGCATTGCTAAGAACTTCATTTGGACAACTTTAAAGTCTATTTTCTCAGTATTTTATTTATTTATTTATTATTTCTTTATTTATTGCTCCCTCAGATTCCAGATTTTTAAATATTTGTTTCTTGGTCAAATATTGTTCTAATAGATCATATGGAAAGCTTATTTATTTAATTTAAAAAAATTTACCCTTATGACTGGTTTTGTGGTCCAGGGTCACAAATTATAATGAAGTTTCTACAAGGAAACAAAAATAACTTATGGTCTAACCACTGGATAAAGTCTGAACCCTCAGACTTAATGCACTGGAGCTGTCACCTTAGATAAAGGATTTGCTCACATTACACCGTAATATTTGACATTTTCGAATTGTAAATCAAATTTTCTTCTTGTCTGCATTTTTTGCATGCTCAGAAAAAAAACATGTAGCAAGATGGAATCAAAGGTTTCCCAGATTACCCTAACTCACCCTACTTCAGCTAGAAACGGTCACATGCAAGCACTTTACACTTTGAACTATGCTCTCTTGAAGTGAAGTCAGACATGTATTTAAAATTTATTTTTTGCTCTTATGTACAAAAACATCCCGCTGGCTGCTTTCTTTAGCGGACTGTGGAAAGGCAGATTTGCTTGCAGGACCATGGTGATTTTATTGAGCATAATTAGGTAGTTTAGGAGCCCACTCTCAGGGAGAACATTCCAGTGTTGGTCCGAGGGTGTGCCAGCCAGCCATTATGTCTTTGTTTACCTCTTAAGAGCAATCTGGGAGAAACATAAATCTGTTGATAGACATCCAACTTTTTGCATCCAAAAATGGCTCTGAATTATGTAGGACATACACTACACTTTATTGTTTTAAATATTCATTTAATTTTGTTGGTAAAGTAAACGGTCCCTCAGAGAGCGGTTCAAAAGAGAGGGGCGGAGTCAACAGAGCTAATTTGCATTTAAAGGAAAATGCTACAAAACGGCTTGCTCTGAAAAGAGTGTTGTTTTACACTACCAACTATGTTACAGACTTTTCATTAAGATCCTAAAGTAATCATATCAACTTGGATAATGGGCATCCGATGACCCCTTTAAAAGTCTTTGAACTCTTTGCACAGACAGTCAGATGCTCCTGCTTCCACTGAAGTACAAAATGCTCTTTGGATCAGTTTTCTTCTGGTCAAAGAAAACTTAAACTGCTGTGCAAATACAATTATTTATAATAATAAAAAAAATATATGGGGAATTTTTTTTTAAATCATTTTCACTAAAGGATTTTTGTGCGCAGACCCCACAAAAATTCTGATATTAGGAAATAATGTTTTAAAAGGTCCTTTCACTAAATAGCCACACAATATTAAAAGGTGCAAATAACACCCACACACACTCACAAAACAGACTCACCTCACACAAACACTGTGAGCTTTATTCAGTCCGGTCAAATGGTCTGGAAAACATGAATTCTCTTCTGTCTTCTAAACTTACTGGTTTCCAAGTGCCTCTTTTACTCTCTGACTCTTTTCTATGGGGCGGGGGTTAATTTTCCTGAAAATGACAGAACCTGTAAGGCTGTTAACAAATAGGTTAATCAAGAAAAAAGCCACAGTTACCACCCCCACCCCACCAACTATAGCCGCAATAACACTAAGTGCTGTTTGTGTGTGACTAGAGACAGAGTAGTCTTGTTATTTAAACCCCAGTGGGAGAAATGAGTGAATTTGGCCGTCTGGGACCCTTCAGGCTCAACCGAGCTCTCTTCTCAGGGTCAGGATAGTCCCAGCTGGGGAAGAGGGCCCTGCCTGCTGGGGGAATGCTCTTTTATATTAACCCCCTGCTGTTACTGAAACCCAGCTGGATTTTAGAGTGATGTTGTGATGATACTAAAAGACACAGTCCTGGTCCTTCAGTGCAGACCTGTCACACAGTATCACCACTCTCCTCATCTGCCTGGAAAACTGCTCCTAAAAGTAGTCCACAGGAAATGCTCGCTCTTGTCTAAAAATATTAATTTCAAATGTCATTAGTGATAAGCAATGTTTTTTTTTTCATGTCACTGAACTGCTGGATATCAGATTTTCTCTCTGCATGTTCTCATTTACTTGCAATATGTGTCAGCACTGTTCTTTATTTTGTTTTGTTATGAAGTGATAATTCTCATATATATTTTTTAGACCCTGATAATCAAGCCTACATAGAATTTGAGCATATGCAATGCTGCAGCTTTCTGTGAAATCTAGTATTTGTTTGTTAAACATAGTATATTGGTTAATTTAATTACAAATAATGAGTTAATACTTCTACTCAATTTAACCCAATTTATCATGCTTAAATCACAAATCTTTTTCTAAAATCAGTGCAAACAAATCAGGGAAAGTGTGCAGATTGCATTTAGAAATGATATGTGAATATGATTCATGAAATTAGCAGCATTAGTCAGTCGATGTGGAATTTTTGAAATGGCAGCAGAATACAGCTATACATACCTCAGATCTCAAAGCATAATATTTACTTGCTTTTTACTAGCTTCACAAGCTTCTGTTAATTGTCCAGTTAGTGACTGAAAATCTCAAGATGTCTAAATATAATCTTCACTCATTCACTAATTAGCATATACCTAAAGAAAAAAGCAAGGAAAAGAGAAAATACAAGAAATAAAAAATGTGAAGTCCTAATATAAATACATCTTTTCTATCCCATTCTCTCCTCATCTTTTTTTCTGACAAGCTGTTAGAGGTTTTGGGGAAAGGGGGGTTGGTTTGGAGGCTGGCTGTGTGGCGCTCATGCAGATGGCTGTCCTCTGATTGGCTGGAAAGTCATATCACATGGAGTTTAGCTCGGCTCCTTACATGGGCTGCCCGGGGGTGAGAGCAACAGCATGGAGCAGCATATGCACTGCTGAGCGCTCAAACACATGCACACACACTCACACTCACTCATGCACACTCGCACTGAGAGAGTTCACAGTTAGTCGCTGGGCAGCTAACATGCTTCTGTTCACTGGAGGTATAAAGCACTGAGTTTGTAAGAGTATTTCCACTGATGAGTGCCACAGAAACAAGAGAGATGTCGGAGAGATGCAATATTCTGAGGACCATCACGGCAGCTTTGTGCTGCTTCTATCAGAAGAGCTCTGTTATTGGAGCCAAGGTGAGTAAAAGCTTGATAAAATTACATCTGTATAGACTTACATGTCAGTTTATGCATTTTAATAGCATCAAATTCATGTGTAATATTTATTATATTTATATTTTAACAACTGTTTAGTGTTCATTTACATAAATATGTAACAATTTATGTTGGTTAGCAGTAAAATGTAAATATAAATGGTAAAATTCTATAAATAATCTGTAGCATTATTTCTTAAAAAAAAGGACATTTTTGAAAAGGCAACAAAAAATGTGGCAGAAAGAAAAAGATTGATAGAAAGGTGCCATAAAAAGCAGGTCCATGTGTAGTTTTATTGTGGCAGTCTTTGGTCTGGGATCTTTAGATATATGGCTTTGTTTCATTATAGTAAGTGAAGGCGTCAGGCACACACTCACTTACAAGAGTGTATGTGTTTCTCTTCCCATTCACTTGTAATTGTTTAACTGCACACCCTCCTCCTTTTGTCTTAAAACCATTTAACCAGTATTGATTGATATCCTTTATCTCTGTGGCTTGCAAATGGGTCGTAAGTGTGAACACGTGCAGTTCTATTCACTCATCTAATGTCATGTGATAAGGACAGAGAGCTGCTCAGGTCGGGTTGAGTGAATTTATGGGTGATATAAAATTGGTTGCTTTGCATGAGGCTGTTACAGTTTTATATGGAACCGATGTGGGAAGGAAACCATCAGCCAACGGGTCATACAACTATTCAAAACGTATGGATTATTAATAGCAAGAATGTTCAAAGACTTACATTACACAGAGACTATAGGGGGTTTTGGCCAACAGGATGAAATGCATTCAGATTTCGGAGTGGATTGAAGGACTCTCCACAGGTGTAGCTAATCGGTTCTTTCTTTCTGAGGGCGCATGAACTACTGATCTATGGTCCATCAAAATCTAGAACACAATAAAGCAGAGCATGTTAGGAAACAGAAATTCACTGAACAGTCCTGCTTTTCATTCCTGTAGTTCAAACACCAGAGCATGGCACTAGCAACACCATCATAGGTTCAATTCCCAGGGAGTGCATGAACTGAAAAGATGGATAGCATTGCTTTGAATAAAAGTGTGGGCCAATTGCATGAATGCAAATTGCACCAGCACTGATCACAGATTCCTGGTTTAATTTATCAGTCTATATTTTCGAATGCTAAGGCTGAATTGGCCAGAAATAGCAGCATGTTTGTTATTTCTCGCGTCTGGCCGGCCAACTCATCGGATCCTCGCTCTCAGGGCTCGAGCGTCTGTTGAAAACATTCGGGTCTGGTCCACATTTTTTTGGCTTGTTTCTAAAAATAGCGCTAGGTTGTCATGGAGACTTCCGGTCTTTGCGATGGTGTTGGGGGGTCAATGGGCAATAGAGGGACAGAGAGGGCAGTGTTGGTGCCTCTTGTATGAATTCTTTCTTTTGGGAGGAAGTTTCTCACAGAACAGCTTCAGTCATAGAAAGCTTTATCTGGCAGCGAGTGACTTCTAAGTAAATTTCTCCATGGTGAAAATAACTTGAGGGCTTTATTTTGGTCAGTGTGAGGGGCAGCTGTGGTGTGTACTGTACGGTACAGCTGTGAATGTCTTCCACCCTACAGAGGCTTGAAACTCAAACCGTGACAAGTCTGCCTTAAATAAACAGGCTTACTCGTTTGGCAGAGACGTATATTTACACCTGACAGACATGAATGACAGACTTTAATGAATGTCGAATAAATCGCTCTTCTCAGTCAGTTCTTAAGGCATGTGTTTTGTGGGACACTGGTGTGGCATCATTTAGATGGCATCAAGTTAAAAGTAGTCTAACCCCGAACAGTGTCAGTGTTGGTTCATTGAAATTAACTGAAAGGAATCATGTCTCCTTTTCTCTAACCCTTCCCACACACACGGGACAGGCAGCAGAGGTTCTCCATGCCCTGACAGTGTAACAAGCAGAAGTATCATGGCTGTGGCAGAAATAAAAGCTCAACAGAGCAGTGGGACAGCGGGAAGGCTGTCTGATTGACAGGCTGTCGGAGAGGTGCTGACACAGCCTGGCACAGTCCCTTCAGTCTACACCAAAAGTTTCACCTCCTGTCGGAGAAAAAAGAATATGTTTTTGGACCAGGGAATAAACACATAATTCTATGTGTTCACCAACTGGCAGAGTGACCAAGCAACAATTTTATCCATTGAAAAATGGGCATTATGTACCAGAACAGAACCAAAAACAGCTACCCTTCTGAAACACCACTTAACACCTGTGTTTGGAGCTGAACAGGAAAGACATTTCAGAGTCAGAGCAAGCCATTACATTTTGATGAAAAATTACAATCATTTTTTTATGCAATAATGTGCACTGAATCATTCAGAGAATGAACACTAACAATTTGGCTTTCTAAATCTTTTGTTATCTACATTTCAAATGTGTTCAAAAAGGAATGCTGTATAATTTGGAAACTTGAGGAAAAAAACAGTTTTGTTTTTCGTCAGTTTTATCTTCTCTGATTCTGCCTTCCTCAAGCAATCCATAGGACTTCAAGGCATTCTCCAGGCTCAGGGCTTTCCTTTCCAACAGGATGGCTTCCAGCAATTTTGAGTCCCCAGGACAAGCGTGTCCCCTACTTTCCCCCTTCTCTCGTTTGCTATACAGCAATTTGAGCACGCTTGAGGAAACATTAAAAAGAGGCCATGTTCAAAGTGATTCAGCACAGCTGCCCCAGGCCCTAATCTCCCCTTCTGCCCTCCTTACAAAGCCAGGGCTGGGCCACGCTGATTGGGACAGAATGAGTGGAATGAGGGGGCTGGGGGATCATAGATTGAAATGGAGAAAATGTGATTAAATAAGAGAAAGAGAGAGAATCTAGCTTTTTTCCTGAAACTAAGATGCCCTCTCAATCCACACAATGTATGATAAGATTTGACTAGATTATTAGAATTAGTCTTTCTTAGAATTAGTTAGAATGGAGAGAAAAGTCAATATATCAAAGTATTGACATTTTATGACTTTGTCTTTAATACTGTAGCAAATATAATAAACTAACAAATAATAATAATAATAATAATAATAAAAATGGTGTGAGGATATAACTGAAAAAATACATTGACAAATTGTTGAGTATAATATTGTATAGCCAGGTTCATGCTGGTTCTCATCCCTAAATTGCACCAAAAATGTGTATTTTAAATCAATTTAAAAGGATCATAAATTTCACGAGCATCCGTCACATCCCCAGACTCTTGACGGACTGTTCCTTTCAGCTAAGATTTGGGCTGCCCTGTCCAGGAATACATGACGATGGCAGACACCCCGGGGACCATCTAAATGGACAATGTGATGGGGGTGAGATAAGAGAGGAAGAGGTCCTGTGTTTAAAGTCCCAGGAGGCTGATGGGACACTCTGATGGCCCTCTTTGTTTACTCTGGTCCAGGAAGGGTGTGACCCAACACCAAAGCCCAGACCAGGTCGATTGTCCTGCACATAAGAGGCTGCTAATGACCCACTGAACCCTTTGGGAATCTCAGCCTACAGTTTTGAGACAGGGGGTCTCCATCCTTCAAGCCCCCACAGGAAACAGCAGGAAATAACAAGATCTTGACATTTTATATGTTAATGTGAGTGATGCTTAACCATGCAAAGTCACCACCACAGTGTGAGGACAGTTGATGCCAAGGTCTTCAAAGTCGTTTTTAGCACATTGCTATACATCTGCTGGGATGTTCTGACTGGCTTCTAGGGTCTTTGATTTTTGTTTTAGGTCTGTTAATCATCCAGCTATTGTAAGTCAGATACCTCAACTCAACAAACTGCAACATTCAAGGTATTACTTATGCCTGTAGCACAAATGGTGTTAAAATCTCTAATCATTAGAACAAGTATTACTAACTATCTACTTGTACCATTGGATTAGCAGTCCTGCTGGTTTCTATCACAACATTCATGAAAATGATCTCCATCTTCAGACATGCACTTTGCCATAATCTGCACAATTTCCAAATCAAACATGGATTTTTTTTAAAGTTCACTCGCTAAGCTGCTGAACGGCCCCTTGTGGAGCAAACTAAAGAGGATTAGATGTTCAAGAATCAGCAGGAGAATGTCATCTCATCCATAAGCATCACCCAAAAGCAGCTTTCCAGATCTAATTCAGCCTCTGAGCGCATCATCTTTGACCAGAAAAGCCATGAGAACAGTCAGTTCTGACGTGTGCCAATATGATCTAATGTGCGCTTAGTCACTCAGCCATGCTTCTGATGTCTCATGAACTACTACAGAGAATGGCTCTTATTAATACTGCAAAGTGTCTCATATATTGTCATTATGACGCTCATCTGTCTGACGATTACTAACCTGTGCGCTGCACTTACCCAATGTGACCTTTGAACCTTAATTCAATATATCCAAATGCTTCACATTCAAAATGCATGCCACTATTTAAAAAGAGCCTTAGCAATCAGCCACTCAGATGTGCAAAGATAAATATGGCAATATATAAATGGTTACAACTAAAAGTAGAGGTGATTCATTTGATGTACAAATACATCTACACCGCTGCTCGATGGAGAGATTATCCGTCATGCTGCTATCGAGCTGCTCGAGCAATTGAGCGTTGGCTATTTTTAAACATTTATGGCCTCAGTGCACCTCTAAATGGATCCACGATGTCGTAGCGCAGAATGAATGCAACGGCCATGCCAGATAAACACCACCTCAGCTGGCATGTAATCACAAAGCAGTCATAAAACCTAAAACGTGGACATAAGGTCCAAAAAATATTTGCATTCCATACAACCAGAATACAGTCTCGTGCTCATATGTTTTTACTAAAAGTTATATTTTTATCTGTTGTTTAAGTCACTGTATTGTGTAATACAGTTGAAGACACTAAGCAAAAACAAGTGCTTTGGGATGATTTTCCCAGCCAGGGTAAAAGTATGTGTCATCTGGTCACTGTAATTTGTGGCTTGCGGGGTGTTGGCTTGGCTCGCTGTTGTCTAAATGAAGAGGGGTGTGACGCCCGTCCCTCACTACAATACCAGAGGCATCAGAGTATATTTCAGTCCTCGCTGTGGCCTGGGTTTGTCAGTCTCTATACATAGCAAGGATCTTAGAAGCTTCTCCATATAAAGGGAAAAACTGTCTGTTGTGTGGCATGACTTGAATAAATTCACAAAAGCGCAGAACTGCTTTCAAAGAAATGCACAACTCCTTAATTCAGTGGGTTTGTTACAACCTTTCAAGTAATCATAATACCTGACCATCTAAAAAGTGCCCTTCAGACAGAGTCCTCTGAAAACACTTTTTTAAAGCTATTGAATGATCAGTAAAAGAGAGTTGACATGAGGATAAATCGGCCAGGATTATCCACTAGCTGCTCAAAAAAGGAAATGACAAGACTGCCATATGTTTGTGCGAGATGCTTTCCCAACACAAATCAGCAACTCAGAGGCTAGAATTAAGAGATCTTATGGCAGAATTTATATCTCTCCTAGCAATCAGCTGTTGGCTATCCACTTAGGGTCAAATGATCTATAAAGGAGTAAAGCAAAGTGTTTGAAACCCCCATCAAATAATATATATATTTTTTTTAAATTACAAATTTATACATTAAATTTTTAAGAGCTTTTTAAGTATTCTGCTTCAAAATGTGCCTAACAACACTCTTAAAATGATTCAGAAATAAATAACCTGTTTACATAGTTGATATATCTGACATTATTTGAATATGGGCAAGCCAAAAGGCTCTTGTAATCCTTGATATCAATCAATTTAGAATGATTGTTGTTATTATATGATGGTGTATATGATAATTGGAGGATGTCCAATCAATTGCACAAGCTTTCATGCTTCAAGCTTTTCCCTGTGAGACGTGTTTTTTTTGCTATATAGAGAAGTGTCTTTGTCATATTTAAAGATGTCCAGCATTGCCAGGCCTGTGTGAAGTGGTTTGTTGTGGACCGCAGTGACAGATTGTGGTCAGTAAGATCCTAATAACTGTCTGACATGCTTGACAGACACTGCTTAGACTTATATATATAGAGAGAGAGAGAGATAGAGAGAGAGAGAGAGAGAGAGAGAGAGAGAGAGAGACTGACAGCTAAGAATCTTCTCAACATCACAGGAAACTGATGTAGCTCAGTTTTAATTGAAGTGAAATTTGATTTTCACACGCTACACAGATTTTTATTGTCCTTTTGATTGGTTTTACCAAATAATGTGTGTCTTGCTAATTATTTTGTATAATATTATAAACATTGCCCATTAATACAAGAGTAGTCCATATGCACCAGGTTCTAGTTTCTATTATGAGATCACTTGTTATGATTATTGATGTCATTGTACATCACCATGGCTCTCGGCAATAATCAGATGTCTTGGCAGTTTTAAGAAAACCCAAAGCTCTTAATCATCAAGCCATTAAAGCTATTTCAATCTACAAAGCAACAACGACACACTAAAATTGGACTATATAATAAAAATACACAACAGCATCACTGGCTCTTTGGCCGGTGTGCGATTCAGCTGACTTAATTAAATCAAACAGTGTGTAACAATCATAGTTTCCACTTCTGAGTGCATGCATGCCCACACACACACACACACACACACACACACACACACACACACAGTCAGTCATTCATCAATTCCAATTACCTTTGCCCTTTTGTTGGTTTCATTTGACATATTACTCAATAGACCACAACTACAAAGTTGAAACGAGGAGTCCTGCTGGGAATTTCCCCCTCACGCACAGATTTAGCTTGGGGTTATGCTGCAGTGCTGTGCTTGAGTACCTACTGCTTACAACTACCAGCTAGAGCACAAAGGTACCACTTTAGGTCTCTGGAGTTAGTTACCACACATAGATGACATTCCAAGAACTTCATGTTTGAAATCCCCTTTCTAAATTATGTAACATCCTTTTTTTTTGCCCTGGTTGTACAATTAAAAACACAGCATTCAGTTCAAAAATCACAAATTCAGGAAAATAAGGGTTTATGATCGAGAAAAACAGGTTAAAGAGTTAAAAAGTTTAGCATCTGTAAGTAGTGTTTGATCGATATATCGGCCGATATCTACCATTTTCAAATATCGGCATCGGCCAATACGTTTTTTTTTCTGCTTGGCTGATATGTTCAAGGCATGCCACAGTATTTTGTATTTTTATTTTGACGGCGCTGAGAAGGGTAGCAACTGAACGTACACAGCTCACATTCTCCCTCTTATTCGCTGCTGTCATTAGCAGTTCTGTCTAATACGGATAGAAGTCTGTTTATTAATCAGATAGAATGGTTAAACAAAAAAATTTATGTATACAGGAAGTATTACAACAATTTCTTTTATATTATTAGGCAAACCTAATACTTACCCGTTTGCTGTCAACATTAGGCAAATATACATTTATATAATTTTAACAATTTTTTTTAATGGCTAATGAACATTTAATTTCACAAACCTTGCAAGCTTGGTCAAATCAAGCTGTGAGATCTTGTGAAGTGTGCGTGTGTATCCAGCATGATTGTGTGTTCTCTGTGTGATGGTCGGTCCGTGTGAATTTAATGCTTTAAACTTTAAACTCATGATTTCAAATTATGCTGTGATTTATGCATTTGCCCACCCTCATATTCATGTCATTTTCTCTGTGTGCTGTATGTAAAATGAGTGTTTCCCTTGCTTTATTTGAAAAATATGATTCCTAATGCCAGGGTCCGATTTGTGGGGAAAAAAAAAACAGAGGGGGGGATGTTTTGAAACATTTTAAATTCATACAAATAAATCATGAAACTATATGATGGCATGCGCTAATTAGCATATTTATGATGTAAGTGCATCGTATTGTATTGCCTCCCTGTGCTCACATACTGCAGTTTAATTTAGCCATTTAATTTAATTCTCAATAAAACTGTTTTTATTACTATATTTTAATGTTTGTTGTCAGACAACAGAATGAATATTACAATGACTGAAATGCGGTCCATTAAGACTACACAACCAGCTCTCAAACATTAATCTGCACTAATGAAATCAAATACACATACGATAAAGTACGTGGTTGTGCTGTGACTGATGTCGGCTATACTTGCTTGTAAAATAGAGTTAGAAGCAACAGAATCTCTTTCTCTCTGCGCTCGCTGAACACAACAGATGCAGAGAGAGAGTCTCGCGCTGGGGAAGAGACCTCGCGCTCGGACGGCAGCACCAGAGAGTCTCAGAGACTAAATAATGATTGTCCAAAAAGTTGCTAAATTTGTTGCTAGTCGCCGTTTTGGAAAAAAGGCGCTAAATCTAAAAGTTGCTAAAAGTTACCAACTCCACTGTCCAGCGGACCGGCTTCAACCGTCTCGCAAGTGTTGCTAGGCTATTACTCGTGAGGTGTATTTAATCAGATAGCGCCGTGGGTGGGACATTGAGCAAGTCTGCAGAGTGGTGAATACAGAGAGGCTGCGCGCCAGCCAAAGTAGCGGCAGAAAGGCGGAAATCCCACGCATCCCCCCTGGCAAGTCGCACCCTGTACACAAACTTCCCAGAATACTGAGTGCCCTTTTGGTAACAGTGTTTACTTCATTTTTTATTATATTTTAGTTAAATATTTATTTGTGAAAAACACTTTGTCATCTAAAGTATTAGTATGTTTATTTTACACATTCATTCAAAAAAGTATAATTATATCGGCTTTATATCTGCTATCGGCCCCCTGCTTTCCAAGATATCTGCATCGACATCGGCTGTCAAAAAACAATATCAGTCGACCACTATCTGTAAGATTTTAACATGTTTTTGAAAGAAGTCTTCTTCTGCTCACCAAGGATGTGTTTATTTGATTAAAAATAGTAAACATTAATATTGTTTACTACTTTATTATAACAATTTAAAATAAATTGCTGAGTTGATGCTCAAGGAATATTATAATCAATAATGAAAACAGTTGTGCCGTTTAATATTTTTGGGGAAGCCATGAAAATTTCTCCCCAAAAATCTTTATAATACATTTCTCTCACATGCTGCACTGCCCCAAACCCTGTACTAATACTTTTAGTAGGTCTGTACTATTAATACTGTTTAGCAAGCAAATTATAATGTTTTAAAAGAATGTTAACATTAGGTTTCACAAACTAGCAATGAATAATTTATTATTTAATTAATAAAGCTTTATTCATTGATAACATATTAGATGTGCCGGACAATGGTACTGTATATCATTCCAAACACAACCAGACTCTTTTGACAACAGAAGAACATTATTACAACTCCTATTTGTTGATAAACAACAATGGCATGTGCTGTTAAGACATGGAGGATATTGCGAAAATTAAAATTGCATAATCTGTCTACATTTCAGTTGCATTTCTTTTAAGCAGCTTATTGACAAGAAATTTTCCTCACTTGTGAAATCCACAACCCTCTAAGGTGACAAGCATTTTTCCATCAAACCAGAAAATCCATGATGAATCACAGCAGTGGGGCGTGTGTGCAGGTAAAGGTACGGCTTGCCCCGTGGCTGAAGGAGGCGGAGACAGACAGGAAGAGGGAGGGACTTATGTGTCACTGTAAACAGATCGGCACAGGAAGCACAGATCCATCATCCAGTCAGATACTGAGTAACAGGGCAAAAAGAAGGGAGGGGAATAGAAAAAGAAACAAGACTAATACACATACTTCAATCATAGAGACTAACATACTATCTAGGGCCACCATGGCTCTTACAGACTCTTCTGTCCCCATCTATGTGCAGTTTTCGAGGGACAAGTACATCATGGATGGACCACCAGAGAAGCTTAGAAGAGAACTAGAAGAAGAACTGAAACTGAGCAGTGAGGAACCAAGGAGCCATGCCTGGTATCATGGAGCCATCCCTAGACAGGTACAACTTTTTTGGAATATTTCTGTTCTGAGTGGCTGTGTCCGTGATTTAATATAAGTATGGTTACCACATGTCTGCAATATTGTTCAGAAGTTAAATCTGGCTGAGAGTAGAGATCTTTCTGCTGTCAAAGCATAGCTGTTCTCTCCTTGTGTGACAGTGAAGTCATGCCTGTATCTGGCACTCAGACATTCACTTTCTTTGTAGAAAAGATAATGAATTAAAGACATGTGGCCATGTTTGCTTCAGCTAGAGCTCCGGCCAGTAATACTTGATTAAGGGAAGAAAACACTGAGGATATGACTTGCATTAGATGTTCTTATGGATAACTTGCTAATTGTACAAAAGGTACCATGGAAGTATCATGAAAAAAAAGGATGTAGGAGATCAGTATCATGGTTCTCTTATACCACATGCATCTACTTTCTTTTCTACTTACATCTGTTTACAAGTTACTTCAAAGAATAGTATTGTATTATCATGATTCATAGGCTACAGTGTCCTAATACTTAAAAAAACAGATCGCCAAAATTATGAAACGTATACATTATATATTTTACTAACAATAGATTACATATAAGCATGTTGTGCAAAATAATAACCTATGAATACAGTGACTAGTGTTCTAAAATATTCCTTTAATATGCAAATTTTACTTGCTTGGCTATGTGAAAGTACATATTAATGATTAGATGCTAGAAATAAGAAAAACAATAAGCATATAGAAGTGGCAAGTATTTGCTTTGCAAGGCCCAAGGGCTATGGTGTATTTAAGAACCTATGTAATGGTTGATCAGTTCTTGTTCTGAACTGGTTACAGGCGCCAAACCTGTCCAGAACAAGTAAAGTCACTTTCACACCCAGACTTGATCCATGACCAAGGAAAACAAAACGTCTCACTGAAACAAAACACTAAATGTGGAGTCTTGCCTGAATGCTTGTCAAACAGCAAAACTCAGAATAACAATATTTTCTAGTACAATTCACTGTGCTTAATAACTACATACTGGACGGTTCATTAACACCCAGCTTTATTCAAAAACACCCATCAACAGTTTCTCATCATTGCAAACATCACAGTGCTGACAGCTACAGATCCGCTCTTATGAAAACCATGTACCCTGGCTCCTCTTTCCCATGCTCCTTTGCAGGATTTGCCCCCTAAAACTGACAACTCATCCATCAACAATTGTAACAGAGCAAGAGTTGTTAATGCAGTGATGAATCATGACTGCTATTTGACCCAAGGTGTATTTATTTAACGCCATCAAATGATCAGAACTAGCAGCATTCATCTGGCTACTGCTTACACCAGAAATATAGTCAGAAAGAACAAACTTATTCATCATGGCTCAACACACCTCATGAATGACCTTAGAATATAGTACATGTACATCGAGTTCATGAGTAAGGTGCCCTTGTTGATTCTTTCTCTACAATCATGTTATCCATCAGCACTATTAAGAGGAATCAGCAGTTAGTTTGATTCTTTTGAGTGGTCCTTGAATCTCTACACACACTGTGATTCTCAAAAAACCCTTGACAGCATGTGTGCTGCACTACAGCTCGTGTTTACCCATGAGTCTTTCAGCCAGACGAGTCTGACCTGCTCGGCTCGAGTTAATCAAACAAACTACAGACAAGGAAAGAGGAAAGACAGGCATTTTCCGATTTGACACGCATCACTTTATGACCAGTGGAGTGAAATGACATGTGCTTGATTTCAAAGTGTTTCCTGTAAATGCCGTTTGTGTTTTGTTAGTCACTGAAAGGAGAAGATGGTAAAAGATGAATACTTATTAATAACAGATGACAAGACAGGCTGCAACTTGTGAAACTATGCATACTTGGACATAAACAAAAAGCTAAGCTTTTTAGCTGCTGTTTTATACTATAAGAAAGGCCTGAGAACAGCGGTTTAGCACACCATCATGAAAACGGTCATAAACACTTGTGAGATTCTAATTCCACGTAATGACTCTTTCCACAGCTCCAAACACACATGCTAACAGATTTATTAGTGTTTGATCCTTTCATGAGCACATAGTGAGAAGTAATATGAAAAAATGACGTACAAGCTTTAATCTTATCTCATTTCTCAAGTAAACGAATAAATGCAAGACATACTGATATTAAAAACAAATAAGGAAATATATATAAAAAGATACCTCGCCAACATGCAATACTCTTGAAACTAAGGAGGAAGCAATATATATATATATATATATATATATATATATATATATATATATAAACAGTGACTACAAAAACATCAAAAATTGTGTGTATGTTTGAATTTAAGGTGGCTGAAAACCTGG
This sequence comes from Carassius gibelio, assembly GCF_023724105.1. Classification (NCBI taxonomy): domain Eukaryota; kingdom Metazoa; phylum Chordata; class Actinopteri; order Cypriniformes; family Cyprinidae; genus Carassius; species Carassius gibelio. The sequence continues at coordinate 8,659,892 of NC_068403.1, read as the reverse complement.
TTCAGAGAGATGGAGACTTTCTGATCCGAGACTCGCTGTCCAGCCCGGGGAACTACGTTCTGACCTGCCAGTGGAAGAACACCCCTCAACACTTCAAAATCAACAAACGCGTGGTAGCCATGAACGAGGCCTACTCACGTGTTCAGTACCTGTTTGAGAAGGAGGGATTTGACAGCATCCCCGCGTTAGTGCGATACTACGTAGGCAACCGTGAGCCGGTCTCTGAGGTTGTGGGAGCGATTATCTTTCAGCCAATCAACAGAGCTCTGCCTCTGAGGTGTCTGGAGGAGAAATATGGAGTTGGATCTATACGTGTAGAGGCGGGATACTCCGAGAGAAAGAGCCTGACTTCCAAACGGTTGAGTCTGAATATCATGAACGGACACACCCAGGATCACACCCTCAGCCGTGGGAATCTCCTCAGGTGAGACTAAGACTATCCTATGCATTGCCAAGAAGAAATACTCTGCAAGGCATTTTAATTATGTATTTGAGAAAATGTTAAAAATCCTGTTAAAGGATTGACATTACTATTTACAGATTCTAGTTCTCAAACGGTTTGTGTAATGTGGCTTTTTCAGAATCTGTATTTAGCCTTTTTTCCATGTAATTTGTAATACATGCAATTTTGCTGCTCCTAAAAAGAGAGGCCGATAATTCATTCCTTTCATATTTTCAACACTTGGTTAGATAGTTAATTACAGAGATTTAGCTCACATGATTTAATCTTTTTATGCAATTTGAAGTAAAAGGAAATTCAGAGACAGAGTTCAGGACTGTCCATCTTGAACTCTGAATTACAAAACAATCATCAAAATAAACAATACTAGAGATAGAACTTAAATACATTTGCAATATATAATTGGGGTCTACTTTAAAAAGAGACTAGTCATGAATTTGCATATTATCCCCAGGTTTATACAGTAAAACCTATAGAATTATAATACTTATTGGGTCTTGTGGTATAAATCACAAACTCCCATTTCTTAACAGAAATCTTTTGGAAATCCTTGACAGGTTTGCTCATTAGGACCCCAGGAGGAACTAAATAAGGCATTTTTCTGACTAGCAAATTAGGAAGAAAGCAACTTTTACTTTTGAATATTGCTTTAATGAGTATTATTTATGTGGAACTACTTATGTGTTCAATTATTCAGTCCCACAATGTGACAGTTCCACAAAAATATAAAGAGATTGTTTAGCACCAATAATCATAAAATAAGTGAAAGTTTAACTTATTTGTGCAGCTTCAGCACATGGGAGTCTAATTTTTCGAAACAATGTGTCAAAATAGCTTATTAACTTAGCAATTTAAAAATGGTATTAAAATAACTGTGCAGGTTGCCTGACATTAACTGAGAGACTGCACTGAATTTGCACTTTTAAAAATTCATGCCACGCAACTTTGAAATTAACTCAGTTGAGAAGTGGTGTAAACTTCACGGCATAGTCCAAAAGACTTTGAGAACAAACTAAATGACCTGTCTTTCTCCTTCACAGCAACAAAGATAAGTGTGGAAGTCAACCAGCATGTCTAAACCACGTTCAGGAGAGGAGACGGCCACTGAAGACCCATCAGTCGGAGAGCTTTCTCCCTATCGGTGAGTGCCTGTCAGCTCTCATCCTCACTGATACCCCGTCACGCCTCCAACCCTCCAGTGATACACACGGCTGACAGCCCTGAAAACCAGTCATCTTTCTCACATTCACCCTCTGCCAAAGAGAAAGTGCTTCTCAAAGTCAAGCTGACGTTTCCTCCTTTGAAATTCACTTTGGCTTACTGAACAATAAATGTGTGAAATGAGACATGGAATTGAAATGCAAAATAAAATGTTTTGTTGAAGCACTGTGGAGGATAGAGATAATTTATGCCTGTGTCAGTGGAATAAATATGGTTATGCGAAAACACAGCTCTGCTGTGCATGTCAGAATCCCGAGCGCTGAATCTGCTTTACCGTTCAGAATGCAGAAAGAAAACTCTGCAGCTTTGAGTCCATCTACAACATATTTTCGACTTTAATGAATAAAAAGTTGATTGTATGTGCCTTTGCTTTCAGGCTGTAGGCCTCAGGCTCAGGTTCAGCATATGGAGCACCAGCCGTGCCCCAAATCCCCAGTTTTCCGCACAGGAAGTGAGCCAGCTCTGAGCCCCACAGTGCCACGCAGAATGGCCTTTGACACCCAGCCTGGTGAGGCTATTCGTGGATCCGACAGCCAGCTGTGTCCCAAACCGCCCCCTAAACCCAGCAAGGTTCCCTCTATGAGAGTATCCTGCACCCCTGGCCTGAAGACCCTCTCCCCACCGGTCCCTCCAGTAAAGCCCCACAAACAGCGACCTCCATTCCAGCAACAGCAGCAGTTGGCCAGCCCATCGAGTCCAGAACGAAGCTACTGTGAACCATGCAGTCCTGCTGATTGGGAAAACATGACTAGCTCACAAGCTAATGGCTATGTGGAGAGACTAAAGACTGAGGAGGGGTTAAGGAGATGTGATAGTAGCGTAAAACTTGACCGTAGCTCCTATCATAATGCCATTGAGGCCCTAGACAACGACAGTGAGGAAGACAAGGAGGAGGATGTGGATAAAGAACAGGACTGCAAGAAAGGTTTCAAAAGACCTGTGTTTGAAACAGAGTCAGCGTTCAAACCTGGAGACATCAGCTTCCGGCTTCTACCAGTGGAGAACAAGCCACTAGAGATGACCGTGCTTAAGAAAGCCAAAGAGCTGCTCGTCAGTCAGGATCCAAAAACCATCGCCAAACACATCCTGCAAGCAGACTGTGAGGTAATATTAATTATTAGCCTTTGATGAGCCTTTTGAAGTCCAAATTTGGTGAATTAATATCCTTTTCAATTTATCAACATGCATTAGGTAAAATTAAATTTGTGGAAAATGTGATACATTTACATAATCAATAGAATGTTCATTACAATTCACTGAATAAAAGTATAATTTTTTTTAATATTATATATATATATATATATATATATATATATATATATATATATATATATATATATATTACAGATTCCAGTTTTAACAATATTGCAGTCACACATTACAAAAGCTAATATAAGATGTTATGATAATACACATCCATAACAGATTGTATATCTGATAGCTTTTGATTTCAAAAAGGAAAAAAAAACTAAGAACTCAACAACATAAGAGAAAATCAAGATGAAAACAGAATTTGGACAGCCATTCACACCCACTTACTGAATACAATCATTACCAACAGGTCTGTAATTACAGGCTCAGTGTGTGAGTCAGATTATTCTTCAGGTTGGAGACTGGTTCTTCCAGCCAACCAGAGGACAAGATCACAGTTGTGCCACACAGCAGGGGCTGAAAGTAGAAAAAGCCTCTTATACATGTGACTATCCACTTCTCCACGTCTTTCTGCTTTAAAAGCGTGGCCAGGTTGTTTGGCTGTGTATATGGGAATTAAATTTTAAGCTGGCTGATTATCTCAGTCATAGGACCAATATTATGGACAAAAACAGTCGACACATACACAGCCCAAATTTAGCTTAGCTTCTGTGAAATACTTTTCTATTCTGGATGTTAATTGCTTTGATGAAAATGCTGTGTGTACATACTACAGGTCGCTAGGATATTAAATGTTTCTGAAGAGGTGAAAGGTCAAATGGGTGTGACCTCTGGGCTGGAGCTGGTGACCCTTCCTCATGGGCGACAGCTGCGAGAGGACCTCACGGAAAGGTAAACCGATGCAGTCAACATATGATGTATTAAGCAGATTTCTTATGACTCGTAAGGGCGACAACTTTAAATGAACTCTTGCATATGATAATCTAACGAAACTGAGGTTTTTTTTGCAGTATCCAGAGTCATGTAGGCCACACATTTAACATGCATGGCTGGTTCTTCTTAAACAGGCATAACACTATGGCGATTGGAGTTGCTGTGGATATCCTGGGGTGTACAGGAAGTCTGGAGGAGAGAGCAGCCACCCTAAACCGGATCATTCTGGTAGCTCTGGAGCTGAAAGACTCCATGGGAGATCTTTATGCCTTTTCCTCCATAATGAAAGCACTGGACATGCCTCAGGTACCCAACAGCTCCTTCTACATAGCTGCCACTTGCGCTTGAGACTTTTCCTCCCTTAATGTGTGGTCAACAGAAGCAGGCTTTAATCTGTGCTCTTTCTTGTATGAACAGATTACCCGACTGGATCATACGTGGACTAGCTTGCGAAGAAAATATACACAGACAGCCATCATTTATGAGAAATCTTTGAAACCATTCTACAAAGGACTCTATGAAGGAAGTGGTGAGTTTCTTACAATTAGACACATTAAACGCCCTCCATAGGTCACGGTTAGTGAAGTTCTGGTTCTTGTTTTTCTAGCTGAAATCCCACTGAGCAATGCTAGCGTTCCACTGCTAATGCCGCTGCTCACCTTGATGGAGAGGCCTGCGGTCACCTTTGATGGTATGGACGTCTGGGAGAACAACGATCAAGGCTGTGAAATCATGTTCCGGCACCTGGAAGGAGCTCGTGCTGTTGCACGCAATGCGGACACATACACCTGCAATGCACAACGGATCCTCCAGGGTAAGACAAGGCAGTCATTCCAGGAATAACATTAACTTGAATGCTTTAACTTGAGGCAATTGGTGAGCCAAAAACATTTATGTAATAGAATGTTCATACACCCTTGGATTGAAACTGATTTGGAATAATGCTGTTCAGGCCATAAACAGGAAATTTGCATTTAAATCATGGGTTGCCTCAGGAAGTTAAAAGCTTGACTAGTGTAGTCTGATTCACAAACCTTAGAATCTTATGAGCTAGTTCTTTAAAAGAGTCTCTCAAAAAGACTTTTTACAAGATAATAAAGATAGAAAAAACTAATATTTAAAGAAAGTACGAATAAATTTTTTTTTAAGTTGTGTAAAAAAATAAGATTTTATTTTTTCCTGATATCCATTGCATTAATGACAATAAATTGAAACGTATTGTAAAGTGAAAATCATTCTTTAGTGACATTTGACCATCTCTCCAGGATTCCAACCTAATGATGACATGCTAGAGATCATGAGGACCGATTTCCAGTTGCGTCTGCTCTGGGGCAGCAGGGGGGCGGCCGTGGATCAGACAGAGCGATACGACAAATTCAAACTCATCCTTACAGCCCTGTCCAGAAAACTGGAGCCTCCAATCAAACACACAGAACTCTGAAAACCCAGACACTTTATATACATACTAAACTCTCTGAACCTCTCTGTGGAGTCAGGTCGAAGGGCATCAGAATCTGAAAAAAGGATGTTCTCTACCAGGATGTGCACTTCAGTGGATCACATGCAGATTGCAAGTTAAGAGCCACTGATGAGCAGAAATGGCACTTGTCTATGGAGAGCTACTTTGTTCAATATGCATCTGCCAGAGGTGTGCTGTGCTCCACACTTATGAAATAAGCAGGTACGGTACCAGTTTTGCCTTCAAGAAAGAAAAGAAGGAAGGGTAAATAGAATAATTCTAATTTCCAATATATCATCCACCCTATCAAATACATATAATGTTGGTAGGCAGTGAGAACACTTCATAAGAGGTTTATGAATGTGCTCAATCATTTGACACATGAAATTATGGATGAGAGACCACTGAGATGATGGACTACACCTTCAAGACAAATTTGCAGCTCTATGAAGGAAGACAAGGTTTTAAAGTTTGTACACTTATAAATATTATGAAGCCCACTGGTCAAAGCAATGTTGAGGTTTAAAATCCCACATGAAAAAAAAAAAAAAAAAACAAGATGTACATAATCATCACTAGTGTAAGCATGTGAAGGCTAGTTTGTGTAATATATTGTATTAAGTATTATTGACCTGTAAATAGTCACCCATAAATGAAATATTCTGAAAATATTGAATAAATGTCAAATTAATCTGAATTGTTAAACAATTTTTCCTCGTGTATAATACTGTATAAGGATCAGTAGGTTGTTTTTTTTTAGCAAGCTGGCGTTAAATTGATTAAAAGTAACAATTTTTAATTTAAAGATTTCTATTTCAAGTAAATGCTGTTCTTTCTATTAATTAAAGAATGCATCAATATCCACCAAAACTTAAAGCAGCACAATGTTTTTAACATTTATAAGAAATGTTTCTTGTGCACCAAATAAAAATACCAGAATGATTTCTTAAGCATCATGTGACACTGAAGAATGGAATAATAACTGCTAAAAATCAGCTTTGCCATTACTGGAATAAATTAGTACATTTGTAAAGGTGTTAAAATACAAAAGAGTTTTTCAATTTTCTAATTATATTTAACAATTATACTATTTTTACTGCATTTTTTTTATCAGACTTGGCGAGCCTAAAATATTAGATATCTGGTTAAAAAAAAATCTTACTGAGCCCAAACTTTTGTACAGTAGTGTGTGTGTGTGTGTGTGTGTGTTATTGACAAAACTATTATCTACAAAAGCACATGATGCACTGCATTTACATAGTTTGAGGTTAGAATCCCTGGCTGCACAAAAAACAAGCAATAGTGATGAAATAAATCACAAACTACATCAGGCTAAACACAGACTGAAGAAATAAAAGGCAAGATGAACGAGACGAACAGACATAGGTATTTATTTCTCAGTTGCTCTTGCTCCAACACAAACCCCAGTATATAGTGGTCAACGTTGTCTTACTGTACAACACATCCACACAAAAGGAAGCATTCACATCCGACTTCATTCACTCTCTAAAATTCCAATTTAAATGCAACGGGGTAAAAAGTGCATCGGTTAAGACCAGGGTTCTATTGAAAACAGAGTTCAGACAGGAAGAAAAACAGGTTATAAAGCAATTACGACACGGTTGTTTAAAGCAAAGCCTGAAAGTCACTCGCTTCAGTTAAAAAAAAAGTCAAGATAAAAACATTCATTTGAAAATAAAGATGTTAATACATAGCGTTTAATAATAAAAACTAACTAGGTATATACATATGCATATATGCATACACAGTTTTATATGTAAGAATCACATTCACAAATAAACGCACTTGAGATGGGATTCTGGAGACGTGTGGTCCCTTGTTAGGAGGCAGTGAGCATGTTCTTTTAGCACATGTGACATCAGGAACTGGATGAGAAATGAAGAAAGCACCACAGAGTTCTGGCAGCCCAAGAACAAGCAGTTTTTTTGGGGCACTGAGGGTCAGATAGACCCAGGTTTCCACACAGAGGCCTGTAATTAAGGCAGAGATGATGGTTGGTGTTCCGAGGTCCTCGCTAGTGGTTCACTGCTTGTTTTATATGGCGTTGGGTCCCCCTGCTGGTCAAATGCATCCATCTCCTTTCAGCCTCCAGACTATGGCATAAGGGGGCGGGGCCAGTGAGTGGATGTTGCTGTGTGGACTGTGGCATTGGCTACTGAAGCAGCATGCTTCCTCTACTCTGATTGGTCATGCTTTTGAGACTCACATCATGGTTAACATGGAATGCATCAGTGAGAAAGAGAAAAGTCAACAGAAACGGACACTAAAAGAGTGGTTTGGATAAAAAGTGGTTAAATCCTAACAAGGGATCAATTGGTCAGAAACGGAATGAAAGGCTGCTGGACCATGCAAGTGCATGTTATGATGAACATGAGATGATGATACAGACAGATACGCATTCTGCTGAATATGTTAGTGCCAGTCAACGACTCTTTTTGGCCTCTCCATTATTGCATGAGAGCGTCTTTCTGCATTCTCCCAGGCCTTACCAGATAGTCCCTGGAATGTCTGCTGCAATGGAATGATGTTAATGGCCATGACACAAACTGCATGCGAACATGCAACCTGCCCTAACACAATCTTGGTCTTAAATTCGCCCCACTAACAGACCCACAGCAGTGAGCCCGTCCACCAAACACCACAGAACCCCACTCATCCATTCAGGAACCTGTAGCCACAGAGAAAAGAGAGGACAGAGTCATTGAAAGGTTCACCGACAACAAAGATCGATCAGCGACAGAGAAAAAGATCAAGACCAAGTCGATCTTGGATCATATTTATTATATGCTTTCAATTTCAGGGCACAAATTAAAAAGGAACTGGTGCCACTACAAATTTAAACAGAAGAGTAGCACTCGCAGGAAAAGTTGAAGTGAATCAGGTTTGGTGCTGCAATGAGCAAAAATTTAGTAGAAAGGAAATAACGTTTTGGAGAAAGCTGGAAGAACTGCATGAACTGAAAGATCAGAAGTACATACAGAGACTAGACTGTAGAAACAAGGAGAAGATGCTCCAGGAAAAGTGTACATTAATTTCAACGTGCATAAAAACATAAGAGCTCATGATTGAAGTGTGATAGTATTTCTCATTATTATGATCAAATTACTACACAGACAAACAGACATTTGAAAAGGAACTGATGCATTTTGATCAGGTTTGCTCCGACGATATGAAACCGATTAAAAAACAGTGCATTAAGCACTAATTAAAAATTTAATAAAAGATATACAAATCTCTACAGGTCTACAGTTTCATCTGCTGGAGCTAAGTCACAGTGCAGAGGAAATAGCCACTTAAGCCAGTGAGTCAGTGTGTGTTTGTCCTTGAGCTCACATGGTGAACAAAGGCAAATGGCAGTCAGCCGAGCTGCACTTGATGAGTCACGGTAAATCTGACACACACTCCCTCCCACGGTGCTACCGTGGGTGATGTCATATGTAGGTGACCGCACCTTTGCTGTTTTTCTCCAGTGAGATCTCCACATAGGACGTGGGGACGTAGCCCTCCTCTCCACCTTGTTTCCTAACCCTCGTCCATCCGTCGCCTTTATCTTCCTCTATGATGTGCATCACCTCGTTCTCCTTTATTACCAAAGTGCCTTCGTTAGAGCCTAAGGAACAAACACATTTTTAATACTTTAACACAAATTTAAGTCACATAAATGAACACTGAAACTATGGTGTGTAAAGGTGCAGACAAGGAACATTTAATGCAAGGTGTTTTTATACCATCAAAAGAGTAGAGGGCTTTGCACTGGCCAATGGCAGGGAGAGGATCGTCATCGTCAAACTCGTAATCAAATTCATGTGGGTCTGGCTGCGGTGGAGACCGATGCTCCTGACTGTGATCATCTGTGTAGCTGCCTTCAGGACTGAAAGAGAGAAGAATAGCGTCAATGTTTTAAAGCAGCCTTCATGTTTGGTGTGACATGTGGAGGTGCGAAGCACTTGAATAGAACTGGAAGGTACAGTCATTACATATGACAACCATGCTTCATAATGAGAAGCTACTGCTCCACTGATATCACATGTTTAATGATTCATGTATCTGTCATTTCTTTTTGTTTATGTACATCAAGATGCATATAAAAAGAAAATGTAATGAGATCGAGTGCATTTGCAGTAAGTACACTACTATTTAAAATATGTTTAATGTTTTAAAAATAAGTCTCTTAACATCTTTACTTACACTCTTATACATTTATCTGAGCAAATATACAGCAACTGGAATGGCAATTTTATATTGTAATATATTTGTAAATATATTAAATATTCCAGTGATGGAAAAGCTAAATTTTCAGTGTCACATGAGCCTTCAGAAATCATTCTAATATGACGATTTGGTGCTTTAAGAAACATTTATTATTATTATTATTATTATTATTATAATTATTATCTATATAATGTTATATAGATAAGGTAATCAGGAAATGCAGACCTCTCTCTGCCGGGGGGTGCATGATGGTTCACATCTGCACTGGGACGTTGCTCACTACGGGATCCATGCTTTCCTTCAACCTCTGCTAGCCAACTCTGAGAAGGAGAGACAGAGGTGAAGAATGATACAGTTCCAAATATTCTGTATTACTAATGAACATCTGTTAAATATCAAAGGCTTATTATGAGAAACTTCAAAATAAATTGCATTTCATGTGATGCAAAAACTGCATTATATCCATTACTCCACTAGATGGAGCTGACACACAGAGCCGCTCAGCTATTTTATGTCAAATTTATCCAGATGTACATTCCCGGAGGCTGTGCTTCCTTATAAGACTGCAACGATAAGCTGATCCTCTGGGAAGGTTACCTCATTTTTATGGATCTCAGAGCGGAGTTTCTCCATGTTGCATATGGTCTCTGAAATCTTGGGCTGGAGACTTCCAGGATCTCCCATCTGAGGATTCTTCTCATAAACATCCTTCATTTTGTTAAGAGCATCTCTGCGATAGACAGTTATGATTTTGAGATACTGTCCTCTAGCTATTTAATAGGTGTTTAAGTGTTTAAGCTGTGAGCATGCATGGCTGCAAACACGGGGAAACAATTACGTAAAAATGTAACACCACAATTAAAATAAATGATATAAATGGATGTAAAAAAAAAAAAAAAGAAAGTCCAATAAGAAGTTTAGCCAATAGAAAGATCTTTTTCTCAGAAAAAAAGGGCTACTCACTTTTCAATTTTTTTTTTTTTTTAAGGAAACAATGCTAGACGGAGAATTCATAAAAACACAAACAATCAAAAAGACTGAGTAGACGGTCTACCTTTGGTCCATTTCTTTCTGTAGTTCTTTATTCAGCTCATCGATCCTCTGTTGAAGTTTTTTGCGTCTCTGTTCAGGAGGAAGGTGGCTGAAATCCTCTAGTGTTGGTGCCTGTACAAATACAAATACAGGTTATTGATTTGAGGCAAGGAAGCACTGACAAGCATCCGGTCGCAGTACACGTGATAAAAACAGTCATTCTTTGAGTTGTACTTCCTAGGGTTTTAATAGGCACATTTGTTCGCATACAATCCAATTTTGCAATACCGCTTTATTTATAAACATTTAGCCACACTATAAGAAATACATTTTTAAGCTGCAGCACATGAAGAAAGAGAGGGTTTCATTGCAGTCATAATGTCCTGGAACTAAACACTTATATTCTATTCTTAAACCTCATATCTATACTACAACAATCCAAAACACATCACTTACCAGCTTTAAAGACCACTGAGAAGTCATGGTTACATCACCGCATTTCACAAAGAACAAAGACAAATCACTTACAAACATCAGTCAATCGAATGCATTTTGACTGATGATTTTAGTCACATTTAAAGAGAATGGCACCATCATATTATAGCTTTAGCTATAATCCAATATGCTTCTATTGTATTGAATTTGCAAACATTCAGCAGGTTTGTTGCACAATAGTTGTTTGCTGTATACTTACATCAAGTAAATCTTGAGAAAAAGAGTGTGTTTGTTAAATTTCAGAATAGCTGTGTCCAATTAAAAGATCCATTCACAAATAGCAAAACAATATTTGAAGTGTCTTCATTTGCTTTGCTGTTTAGAAAAGGTCAGACCTGAACTCTTTGAAGATAATAAAAATGACTTTGATGGGCACTTTTCTATAAAAAGATTCACAATTGGATGTTAAACATTTCTGGTAAACAAAATTGGTTTGGTATTTATCCCAAAAGCTTTGTTCTGTATTTAAAAGAACTTCAAAGGAGAATTATTCAAAACAATGAGTCTCCCAGACTAAACTCAATATATACAGTATATACAGAAGACAATCCTCCCATGTCTGTAAATGTATTCTTTGTTCCCATCCTCAAGTCTAATTTACAAGTCTAAGTTACTGCAATTTACAATGAGAGAAATAAACAACATCAATCATGTCAATGCGGAAATGCAGCATCTACTAATGAGAGTGCAGGCAATGCAACTTGTGTAACTAAAATTACTGTAAGTGCAGGGCAGGGATTTGACACAAATTTCATGATTCGATTCGATTCTGGTTCACATGCTGTTTGAGTCAATTCGATTCAATATCGATTATTTTGGACATATTTCAGGTACAGTAACTTACATGACAAACTAATGCTGTAAAATATATATGAAAGTCAGTTAGTACAACATTACTATAATATTGAAGGTTAAAATTAATGAAGTTTTTACAATAATAAAGTTACAGTTACATATTCTACTTTAATAGTTTTTTTAAAAAATAAACATTTAAATAGTGGCTGTCATAAAAACTTGATGGATTTATATATATATATATGTGTGTGTGTGTGTGTGTGTGTGTGTGTTAAATATTAAACATTGAAGAAAAGTAAAAAATATAATTAATATGTTATATGGTTCATATATTAAGCAAAATACCTTATATATCTGACTAATGAGTTTATGGTCACCGAATATGTTTTATATTGATTTTTTTTTCTAAGGTAAGAGTTAATGTAAATGTGATGTTTACAAGCAGTTATATTGATGTCTTTGCGCGGCTGAAACACTGATTGAGCGATTACATGAAATAGGATATGGATTTTCACATCTCTTTGGACCCAGATAAAGCCTTATTCCTTAACGCAAAAATAATTGTGATTCACACTTTTCTCACAAGCAGAAAATTAACTAAACCATGGTTGAGGGAAATTGGCCCAAACATAAGCAATAATGTCATTATCACTGCATATCCAAAAATATGCCAGATCCAGGCCGACTCTCACCCCTCTTTTCACAGCTCGGAAGGATGGGATCTTAGATTTTGCATTTCTCAATACAGCTAGATGGTTAGCTGGAAATGGCCAGAAGGAAAACTCAGGAGGGAAGGGGAAGGTGGAGGAATAGATGAGGGAAGCTGGGACAAAAAGGATTTAAGGAGCACTACTAACCAAACAACAAATGAACATGAACATGCAAAACTATAAACTATAATCGCTCATCTAGCTAGTTAAATGTCTAAATGAACAAAGTCTAGCCTGTTAAATGTTGCTTAAAAGCAAGTTTTAACTTCCATTACATCATTCAAATTTAAGGGTTTATAAAAACAAGAACTACTTTCAAGGGAAGGAAAAACGTGAAGTTGTGTTGTTAAAAAAAAGACATGAAAAGGTCAGGAAGTTTGTAGGTACTGACAGCATAGGTTTGAAAGCAGAAGTTAAAGTTTTACCTAGCAATATAATCCTTTACTGTTCACACAAGCCAAAGCAGAGAGCCTGGGCATCATGCAGACTTTTAATTCATCACCCATTTGGAGCACATGAGCCTTAAAATGTAACAGAAAGTTGCTTAGCAATGAAAAGAGTTTGTGAACCTCACCTTAGGTTTCTTCCCAAAAAGCCAGAGTTTGTTTTTGGTCCTGCTAACAGCGTGTTTAGGGTCCGGTTTGCCTCCTTCCGTTTTAGGGGTCCCAATTGTTCCATCTGATCCTGTTCGCTGGATGTTCTGACTGAAGTCCTCAAAGGGGAATTCACCCGGCGGTTCAAACCCTGACTTGAATGACTCCACTACAATCGCAGAATCCTGTGGGACAGCAACAATATGCATAACCTTTATGTAGAGCCAACTGCAAGAATCATATACTACGATTCAGAAGTTTGGAGTGTTCTTTCTTCAGCAACAATAAATTAAAGTGCTTAAAAAAGATGGGGAGATCTATACTGTTAGAAAATAATTCTATTTCAAATAAATTTGATTCTTTTAAATGTTCTATACATCAAATAATTCTTAAAATGATCACAAAATGTTTCCACCAAAACATTTAACCGCACATCTGTTTTCAAACCGTTGATCAGAAATGTTTCATGAGCACACTGGTACCACATTTATATTTATGTGCACTCTTGAACATCAACACTTGACACTTACAGTACTATAAGCATAATCTCATTCCTTTCAAAAACTGAAGCAGCAACCTTATGCTTACCACTACCAGCCTATATCTCTATGTCAGGCCATCAGTGGCAGAAATATACTTTATGAAGGGAAAAGTCACTGCAACAATGCAAATCTTGGGAGAAAAAAAAAAGAGAGACCTTAACAATCTATCTAATGTTATCTGAAGGAAGGAGCAGTGAGTACTCTAGTGTTGGTAAACCGTGAAATAAAGCACGAGGCAGAATGGTTAGCTGGTCTGGGACAAATGTGTGTTTGTCCAGGGTGTGGTACCATTACAAAAGTGCTCTGGCTTCGAGTCACCCATTCAACAGCCTCTACGAGCCTCTCTTGACCTCAGCATTGGAGCAGAGGGCATTAGGAAATCCCAAAACAACGCAAGCAAGCTCATAAATGAAACCATAAACAGAATCAGGTCACAAATCACAATCAGAGCCGATTGGTTTGTTGCTGGGCAGGGCAAGTATCCCCCAATTAATTCAGGAAAGTGAGGGGAAAAGAAGAAAAACAAGGGTGGTATGGTACTATGGGTGTGTTACCAAAGAAACGAATCTTTTCCCGAGTATGAGGATGTGAACTGCTCCTAGCAGATTCTTGAAATGTCAAAATGCCAAAATGTGAACGCAGCACTGGTATAAAGAAAGAGTTGTGCATAAATTAGTTGGTTTTAAATCCTAAATTATTTAAGAGACCTGGAGGGGTATCCTAACCTAGTTAGGAGCTGCTAAATATGTGTGTAATGAGCACTGAGATTTTGTCGGAAGATCGAGATCAAGGGGGATCCTCTATAAAACATGTTAGTGTTAGCATGGAACACTGGCTAAAACAAATTGACTAGTGGGATGCAGGATTGGGCGCCTGTATTTAAGAAGGCTTAGACTTAACTGAAAATTACTTTTAGTTTCTTCATATAGAGCTGAAGTCCTGCTTTCTGCTTAGAACTGTCTGACTCCAAAGTCAAAGCAATTCTTAAAAGTTCTGTATCAACCTTTCACAGTTCGCTCAATAAGATGTATTTTTCCAACAAGGATGCATTAAATTGATCAAAGGTGACAGTGAAGACATTTATAATGTTACAAAAGATTTAGGTTTCAAATAAAAGCTTTTCTTTGAACTCACTATTCAAAGAATACTGGGGAAAAAATACTGTTCTCATAAAAATATGAAGCATATTATAATGATTTCTGAAGGATCATGTGACACTTAAGACTGGAGTAATTACTTTTTTTTTTAACACCGTAGTTGGCCTTGTTGCACATAAGCATATTTTCAAAATTATTAAAATAATAAAAATAATAATAATTTAACCAACACTAAATCCTTTAACTGTAGTGTTTATACAAGAACAGGACCGAAGAGAGAGGAAGACTAAAACAGGGCAAGATAAAATTGTAATCAGTGGTTATGGCGCCACAAGTAACCTTTTCATAAGCATCAGTGCTGGCGACAGCACTAAGAAAATCAGCAATTTATGTTTCTCTCATCCTCCCTTGCTCTCAATCATCCACTCCCTCACTTCCTCCTGCCCACTCGTTGTCTCTGATAACTCCCTTTTTTCTACCAAGAAGTGGACTTCAGCTACCATGGAGATCACAGGTACAAAATGAGCTCAGGGAGAAGTATGGCATATTTTCTTAAATTCATAATGGAGCGTTATAAGTTACTTGAGGCAACAAATGGATGAAGGCTGGTTATCAAACCATGTTAGATGCTAAACTACACCGCTTCTAATATTTTTTTTTTGGGCAAGCAACATAAATATACCACAAAAGTTCTGTAAGATCTTTTTAAAAAGAAGTCTCTTTTAATGCACACTAAGGCTGCATTTATTTGATAAAAAATACAGTAAACTTTGTAATGATCTGGAATATTATTAAAATTTTAAATTACTGTATTCTATTTTAATATTTTATAATATAATTTATTTTGGTTTTTGGATAGCAGTATATATCGTTATTATTTAATACTAGAATTTATATATGTTTTACCAAAATGCAATTATTTTTGCAGGGTTCTTAAACATTTTATCAGCATTTCAGTGCTTACCTTACGCTCGTCCACATTTTTTGCGGCAGTAACCATGCCCTCCAAGCATTTAGAGATAATGGGAAGGACCCTTTGTTCCACCTCAGCAAAACACCGGTACATTTCCCCAAGCTTGACCGTCCGCCGTCCATCCATGTCTTGCAGATTCTACAAGCACACAGACACAAACGTTCAACTACACACACAAAACTACACCGGATGTTTGATTTAGGAGATGCTTTCTGTGAGCAGTCACAGAAACGTTAATGTGTTAATGTGTTAATGTTGACTGAAACTACTAAAAAAAGTTTGTTAATTGAAATAAAGCTCAAATAAAATGATGATAAATTTAACTTGAATTTAAATGTTATGTTGCCCTGTCAACTAACGGAAATAAAATAAGTTTAAATACTAAAATTAACTGAAACTAAATAGAAAGATTAAATGAAAACAAAAGCATTAAATGAAAAGCACACATAAACTTACTAAAAATTTTAAATACTGGGGTGGGGGGGTTGTGATCAAAGCTAATTCAAAATATGAATACATACTATAATAGTTTATAAATAATACTAAAATAACAAGTTGATTAACAATTTATTCGGGGAGTATTGTCTTTAAAAGCTTAGCCTTTAAAAAAAACTTACCAAAAAAATGAATTGAAATATCAGAAACTACAAATCAGGGATATCATCACCTTGAATATCTGAGGGATGGCGACGTTGAAATGTTTCCACTGTTCAGAGTTGAAGTTTTGCAACTGGGCTGCATACTCGTTCTTGCTCTCCTCCACCATGTGCTGTCTCAAATACAGCTGGGACTTTGCCTAAGACAGAATGAATGGTCATTTGTATTACTAATACTTAAGGAATACAGCTCAAGCCCCAGAACAACTTTCGAGTCTTGGGCCAAAAGCTGCATTTGGCCCATGTTTTTTCAAACTGTTCAGACAATATTCAGTCATTAACTTTAAGAAGTCATATAGAGTATATCAGGATCACACAAACTACCTTTTCCACCTCTGACTTTGTGGCGTTGATATCACTGTCTATCCTTTCATAGATGAGCTGTGATTTCTCAGCCTCTCTGCATTCCCGTTCAAACTTCTTTTTACTCTGTAAAATCCATACGGAAAAGGAGACACGTTTTGAGGCTGTCAAAACACACACAATGCATTTCCTGCAACACTATGTAAGCATTAACAATCTTCCTACATGAAATACAATCATAAATACTGTCATGTTTTGATCAAGTAGCAACATAAATACAGATACATGTACAAACAAACATCCAAAACAGTACAGAGAGTGAGAGCGGTAATGAAATTTGTGTAACAGCTTCTAAAGCATCTGTGTTTCATTTTGTGACAGTGCAAGAACAAGGAATATCTGTGTTATTACGACATGGCCATTCTCAATGCCAAATTCAGCTCTTGTTGGCCTTTAGCTGCAGCAACCATAAAGCTGCAAAAATAATCCAGCTGTACAGACTATGAGACGCACTGACAGGCAGGAAATGTACAGGATGCAGGAACGCAGTGCAGGGTATGATTCGCAGAGAGAGGGAGAATGGAAAGAGAGAACTTGATAACTTGAATGTGGTGCAGGAAGGTTTCCATTTGTGCACTGCCAACAGTCTTTGACACTTTCTTCTGTTTTATACTTGCACATAAACACACACAGATATATCTGGATCTCAGGTCACAGCTGGAGGAGAGGTAGTGAATCGGTCACTTGCACAACAGTGCAAATAGCAGATGTACAAACCATCTCAAATAGAGCAGACGCTATTACAAGACTTCTGTGGTTGATACTAATACCAGGAAAATTTCACGTTTCTCAATCAATTTCCAAAACACAGCAAAATAATAATATTCCATTGAATATTAAATCAAAGGATACAGTAAAGCTTCCTCCTTGTTTAAAAAAATTTTTTTTTTTCCTCTCAATATTACTCTTCAGCTCTTGGTCTGCGAATGGTAAATTGTCTATATTATTATTATTATTATTCAGAAGTGGTGTAACGGTACACATTTGTATTGAAAATTTTCACTACAGGTCTTTCGGTTCGGTTTTGTAACAAACAAATTAAAAAAATTCAGGAAATACAGACAATAAATGGCATTTTTGACACTCTTGGATGTAGCACGACAGATCGCTGTATAGAAGGAAAAGTCGTCATTGAAACAGCTTGTAAACAAAATATCACGCAGCTTTTAAATTTACCTCAGGTAAGTCATCAGAGTCTACAGCTCGTTATATGCTAGAGAAATAAAGTCTAGAAAAGAGCATTTTGAGAAACATACTTCGTTATATTTTACTTTACCTGCTAGTGATGTCTTCATGAAGTTCATTGAAAAACTACATTGTGCAATTAACATGTTTGCAATTATTTGAGAGTTTTATTATTATAGTTAAAAATAGATAGTAATAGTTAACCATTGTTTAATTAAAAAAAGATGTTTCGTTTTTATTCTCTCCTGCTGTACCGTTACACCCCCATTATTCAGTATTTAAATTATATAAACACTGCTTCAAGTTTTTAATTATTTAACTTTTTCTTAATAAAGTCACTAATAAAATAAAAGGAAAAACAAATTTAAATGAAGAGAACAAAAAAGATGCTAATTTTTGAGGTACTTGTAATAGCATAAATTAATCAAATGTAAAACTTGAAAATATATATTTTTATATCATCATTATTATTATTTTTTTTCCCACCTGTTTCAGATAATCGACTGTAAATTTTTGTAGCAAAGTACCAGTACTTCTGACACCTCAAATCTCAAAACGACTCACGTTGTCCATGTGTTTCCAGTACTGGTCTAAAGACTGTTGGGCCTTCCGTCCCTCCTGTAGATGCTGTTGATCAGACAACAATATTTAAAATACAAATTGCATTGAAATTCACCAGAGCGTGCATGTGTCTAAGGTGCATGTATTTGGCACTCACATGTTTTCTCTCTCCCTTCAGGTCCTGCGAGTACCTCATCAGCTCCCCATACACTTTGTGCCCCATCTCTTCAGCAACGACCTCTCGCTGACCTGCGTAGTCATTCAGCTCATTCAGTATGGAGAAGAATGACAGACAGGATGTGAACCTACAGGAAAAAAAATGAAGAAAATGGTAAACATGATGTTTACAGCTTTTATTTATTATTATTGCCATAACAGCATCAATGACCAATTTTAGGCCAAAATCTAATTAAAACAATGCAATACATTTACATTTATTCATTTAGCAGATGCTTTTATCCAAAGCGGCTAACAAATGAGGACAGTGATAAAAACTTTAATCTTTGGACTTGTCAACGTCTTGCATCTGAACTAAAGGCTTACGTTCTAATATGAGACATTTAGAGAGCATGTGTGTATTGGGAAGGCTGGACAGTTTTTTTTTGTCCAAAGCAAATGGCCCCCACCTTCAGGGCTGAGTTCTAATTGGTGGGCTGTCTGTACACAACATGAATGTCCTGGGACAAAAACACATGCTGGGAGAAATTATGCCTATCTAATGGAATTCATTACGAGATATGGGAGGGTCTGGAGCCTTCAACCTAAAACTACAGCCAACAGGGAACAAAACATGCCGCTTAAGACAGCAACTGCAGCCAAAACATACAATTAAATAATATTTAAAGTTCAAATGTACAGATTTAATGGTAGTTCAAATATTTATTTTTATATTTCAAGTTTCGTATACGTGTGTGTAAAAAACAACCAGTTGAGAACCACTGGAGCATGCTAGAATAAGTGAAAAGAAGAAAAAGTATGCAATTTATCTCACCTGGGCTCATCATCTTTGGACCGCTTAGGGCAATATTTCTTAACCAGACTTCTGTTGGACAACAAAAATAAATATTCAGAACACACAGATATAGGCAAAAACACAACATTATAAATAGATCAAATGTAACCACTCATTAGGGATTATAATATACCTTAACATCAAAACTAAAGTTATTCATACAGCCATGAAGACAAAAAGAAGTCTGTCTACAGTGTGTTTACTTTGTGCATCAGAGAATTAAAGTAGGCCATGGTAAACAGGCAAAAAAAAGTGATGGTATGCTAATCTGTCTGGTATGCTAAGTTATGTGGGAGCTCCTGAGAGGAGCTGCACTGCTGTGCTCAGGCACGTTGCTGTCTTCAGGGATGGGGGATGTGTAAGGGGTCCTGCTTTCCCCAACCCAGACTCCCATTGAGCTGCTTTGATGTTTTGCACTTCCTTTATGATGGCTTCCTCAAATCCACTTCATGAAATCAATCAAACAAACACTCACTTCCCCTCTCCTTTAGTCTGGTTATGATTAGTACACTCATAACCAAAGTATCTCAGAATCTATTTTGATTCAGAGGATCTTGCTGAATTTTAGGGTTGCAGTAAAAACATAAGCATCTAACTGATAATCTACAAACAGTTGTGGAAAAATATGTTATGTGCACCTCAAGGTGTAATGTTAAAATGTTTTTAACACTATGGTACGGGCAAGAATACACAGTCCAACATTTTGTATCACTTTTTATGAATAACTTTATGTTATGGAGACAACTGTACAAAATGCGGAAAAATATGCTTTTGTTAAAATGCTGCAATAGCATTACCGCTCCCGGTAAGAAAACCAATCAGAGCTGCAGTCCGTAACTTTTTTTTTGTGTTCTAAGTTAACAAAATGTATATAATAAGCGAGTACACCATGAATCCATTTTCCAAACCGTGTTTTTAGCCTTTCCTGAATCACTAGGGTGCACCTATAATAAGTGTTTATATTCGGACTATTTTAGATTGGTTCGGGGATACCGCGGCGGAGTAACCCAGTACCTTTGTGATTCTTCATTGACAGAGAGAAGTAGTTCCGGCTACGATGTCCTTCCGCAACACGCAAGCAGTTCTGTTTATTAACCGCTAGAGCGTCAAAAGTTACCTACCGCAGCTTTAACATGTTCGTTTATGTCCAATATTAGTGTTCAACTGTTGGACTTTAAATTAAATATATTATTGATTTTCACCATTTACTGATTTTGCAGAACATTTATACTGATATCTTCCGTGCGCAGATGCGGCAAATTTGTCACAGGACACGCGATATGACAGTTTCGTTCAACCATATATGAACTAGCTGTTTTAATTAAATATAAAAATACTGTATGTTTGAAAGTATATTTTTTTACATAGGCTCTCTCGCAAACCAGCACGGTTTAAAACAGCAAATAGTTATGCTATGACAAGAACTCTTGTTCCAGCCATGCACGATAATATTGTGTATCGTCGATCCAACTGGCTGATGATATGACGATTTGAAAAATGACCATATCGCCCAACACTAATATATAATGCAACAATACATACTTAATTTGAAAAATGATATTAAACTCAAACAAGGGTACTGTGGTTTGGCTCCATTCACACCTTACTATGGAAACCCTTGAGAGAGAAAACAGTCTGGGTGTTACCATGTGTGACTGAGCGTGTCTCGAGGGGGGTTTACAGAGCAGTGTGGGACCTGTCAGTAAGAATGAATGTGGTGGTCCTCTAGAACCTTCAATGAGATTTGAGAGGGGGAAGAGGAGCGACACTATAACCGTATCCAGGCAACAGCAGAATGTCCACAGGGACAGAGACATCCCGGGAGAGGATTGTAGGCCACAGCTGCAGTCATTGCGTGTCCTCTGGCAAAATCACGGCGTGTGTCTCATTCTCAGTTTGATCTCATTTCAAATCTTACAACTTAGAGCCTGCAGGGATTTTTGACCCCTGATTTGTCACCCACCCCTCACGTTGTATCGCAAGGCAAAAACCAATATTACCACATAAGGAACTGATGGATGGAAAAAAAATAGAACTAAAGCAGTAACATGGGTCAAACCAGATATGCTCATTAGTACAATTAAAGCCCTATTATAAAATAAATTGTTCCACTATAAAAAAAATAACTAAAAATAAAAGATATATATATCTTTGCAAATTATCATATTTACCTGATGTGCCATTTCAGGTGTGCATGGTTTTAATGTTGCTTGTCCAATCATTCCTTTATTTTTTTTATAGCGGAACAATCTTTTTTATAATAGGGCTTTAATTGTCCTTGTATTTACTTAACAATGGCCTTAACATTTTTGCTGCTGCCAATAATAAAAGCACATGAGATGGAGTAGTGTGCATTAAATTATTTTCATTTTTAAATAAGCTATATTTAGTGTGTTTATTATAATAGCAATATGACCACAGATGAAGTGTTAGATATTGTTAATAAATTGTTGTAATTTTCATGAATGAATCACGATGGACCAAATTCATTATTTTAATATACTGGGGCTTCTTTTTGACCAATTAGTCAACAAGTTGTTCAGGAAATTGACCCACTTGACTTTATAAGCTCGCAGTTAT
The DNA here is from genome assembly GCF_023724105.1 of Carassius gibelio. Classification (NCBI taxonomy): domain Eukaryota; kingdom Metazoa; phylum Chordata; class Actinopteri; order Cypriniformes; family Cyprinidae; genus Carassius; species Carassius gibelio. The sequence continues at coordinate 8,637,840 of NC_068403.1, read as the reverse complement.
TTGCATCTGTTGTAAACATGGCTACAAATATTGAATCTGAACCAGTACATCAGTATCACTCACTGATATCATTCATTTTTTTTAACCTACTTATTTTAATGTAATCAGAGCAATAAAACCACTCACTGACATCAGAGGAGTCATCTACAGAAGTTGCCATTTAAAACATGTTGTCAGATGCTCACCGTAGCTGCTTTGCATAGGTCTGCTCGATCTCCAGACGCTCCTTGACGAACTTTGCATAGCGCTCTAGGAAGTCGATGCCCCACTGTGTGTGTCTGTCGAGATTTTCGAACTGGTCCTGATCAAGGAAGAAAGCAGAAAAGAAAAAGATGTCCAGTTAGAGGGAGTCTGATCTGGCTGCTGGTGCCAGACAGGAAACATGAATATGGAAATACTTGTTTGAAGAATATTAAACATTTGCAGTGTGAGTGCAGAATATAAATCAACACTGAATAAATGTTCACACTGCAAACAAAGATTGTTTCATAGATTTGAACCAACTTTTAAGAGACGTTTTAAGTGAAGGAATCGTTTTGGCAAATATGATTCTCCTCTCCAGCAATTTAACTTTTATATGTTATCTCAGACATGTTGAGCCAGCTTGGATGACGAATAGGGTGAGCTGAACAGCTCAAGACTGTTACATCACATTCCTCACCACCAACCTGACAACACAGACACGGTGGATCCAAACACAGTCCATCTGGGTTCTGAGCGACATACAACCCTACGGAGGAGTAAGTGACATCTACAGCATTACATTCAAGGACTATTTATGGTAAGGCGTTGGATGTAGCCAGACCGAGTGAGAACATCTAAAATGGCTTCTAAAACAAACACGGAATAGCTAAATAATCTATAACCAATTACATATAGATACAGATTATAAACTATTAATTATTTTTCATTTTTTTGACCACTGCAGTACAGCATGGAGCCCTGTGAGGTCTCAGGCTGAAGACCTGCCTGTTTGAACTGAATGTGAATGCAGCAACAGTCTGTATATGCTAACTCTGTCTTGGGTCAGACAGGGCTTTCTGGTGATGATGATGATGATGCTTGAGAAGCAGAGAGTGAAAGTGAGAGACAGACAAGCTGTGTATTTGCCCGAGGCCGAGTCAGTCTGTTCACAGGGGGCACAAGACAGTCTACCCACTGTTCGACAGGAGACAAGAGAGACATAGTAATGCAGCTTCAAAGGATTCATCATCGTCACAAATCCAAAACTACTTATGTGTCCTAACAAAGTATGATATCATATTATCATTTTATTAAATTTTTCCTAATATGGTGACTAGTCAACATTTGTCAAAAGTAATGACCATTCAGTTTTAAGGTGCATTACCTATTGAGCTACATCACAGCTAGCAGGGCTTGAACCTACAACCTTTGTATGCCAGGATGAGAAGAGGAGAGCTTTGTTCTAGAGTTCTGGCACTGACTCTGTGAGACAGACTGAGATTAGATGCAGTCAGCATACTTCCTCCACTAAAGAACAATGAACAAATGTCTTAACAGCACCTCACGGAGCATGGAGCACAGATTACAAGCTCATTTAATCAGCCTCACCCTGAGAACATCATCAAGAATAGAACACCGTTTGAGAAACAAAGTGAAACCTTGGGTGAACCCAGCAAAAGATTCCTGACTATTGTGTGGTGTTATACCAAAGACATACACAACAGGATGGGAATAGCACATTAACACACTGACCCCAACAAAATTAATAGAGTATTCATTAAGGATGCATAAATTTAACATTGTCACTGGATCTTCAACATAACACTATACTTCAGTCAAGCCAATACAACCAACTGGGGCTCATCTGTTCAGTGGCCTGTATTTTGAGCTGACTTGATGTTTTTGTTATACTGACAGCATCTTATTTAGCTAATGAGTGCACAAATCAGAGAATGAAAGAGAGAGAGAGAGACTGAGGGAACGATGAAGAGCAATTAAGATAAAAGAGGCATTCTCATGCTATGTTTGCACACAGGACCAGTAGTTAATGATTACTCCTGGCTATAACTCTCATGACAGGCATTATGGAAAATCCTGAATCCAGCAAGCAATTCAACGACAGCACCTGACAGTCAAATCACATCAGGTGGAGGGTTAAATACAAATTATCTTCCTAAACCTGAAGAGCGCTGCATAAACACATAATGCAGACATGTGAGGGTAAGTCTCCAGACCTGGAGGGAGTATTGCACACAGTCCTGAAATTGAGGAAATCACCTTTGCAGCACGCTGATATTTCACTCAAGTGGAAAAACAGCATTCCCCACCATCTGCCAGACTTTAACTGTCATCTGACACACACATACACACACGGCAGTTAAGGTAAGAGAATACTGCAACCAATCATATCCAAGTAAACACAATAGGCAGGTTTTCCAAATCAACAAGTCTGTGGGTTGAAGTACTATACAACTTTACTTATGTTACAGACGTCCTGTAAAATCAGGCTGTTTTTAGGGCCACAGGAAATTGATCAGACACATTTCATATGACATTGAATCTCAGTTGTATCTCTATCTTACGGTCACTCTCTGTGGTTTAAAGTGATTAAATATAACTTAATTCCCACCATATATCCAATACTATTTATCAAACTAATCTGACTAATTTGATCATTTGTATTTAATTTTAAACCGCGAGTGCAGCGCGTTATCATCCATTAGCCAGTTAGCTTGTCATTCATGTTTCCATTGTCTATTACAGTTTTCTTTTTTCTCAGGCTCTGTTTTTCAAAAGTTCATCAAACAACAGTAGTAAGTCAGAATCATTCATCAATCACGGTGAGTAATATCATCTTCTGCTATTGTTATTTGCACTGCTTGCCACATGTTCAGTTTATCTCTCTCTCTGTCAGCGACGAGCGATTCACATGTGATAAATGCAGGGAAATAGTTAGGCTGACAGAGAAGATTTCAGAACTAGAGACACACATCCACATTTTGATTGAGAACAGTAAGAACAGGCAGACCCGACTAATCGATAATGGGAATCGTTGGCTAATTATTTTAAATATCAATAACAATCGATTTTATCGATTAGTTATTGCAGCCCTAAAAATAATTAACAGACTTTTCCTTATTGCGTCAGTGTGAAGCTCTGTTTCTGGGATTACATCTCTTTATTCGCTTGTTAAGTCTGACATCACGTGTCACCGCTTCCCGGTCCAAACTCTCTATCAGATACCGCAAGAAAACAACAAAAGGTGCTAATATACACTAACAATGTGACTGTGAATACTACCGAAAAAGTTATAATCCTTAAATTTAACTGGATACCGAAGTCCCAGATGGCCAGACAATGAAATTATAAATATAAATAAATAAATAACAATTATTTGTGTTTGGGTCGCTGTGAGCAAGTAGACTTTAGTGTACACCGTAAGTTTGAAAGCTCTTAACTTAAATGATTAATATAAATAAACAGTGGTCATAAAAGTCTGCTGAGGTCGTATTCTCAAGTGAAGCGAGTTTAGGCTTGGACCCGGAAACACTTAACAACTGAATATCAGGCAACCCCAGCTGTGTTCCCCTCTGCAGCCAGATTAGACCTTGTTGTAGCCTATATATTATGCTCCACTCATTTTTTGGAAACCTCACACTTTACTACTAAATGGTGCTCTTGTATTCAAATTAAGCGCAGTCCACTGCTGCACAAATGCCACAATATCAATAGAGGGAAAGCTGTATTGATACCCGTATAGTCAAATCTCTGTGATGATACATCGTCGTATCGATGTATCGAACACAGTACAAGATTAGATGCATAGCAGACTGTCATCACTCAGTGGCTGGATGTCTAAGTGGTGCCTACAGAATAACATAGGTCTCATAGACAATCGGGTGAGTTTTTGGGACAGACTTGACCTGCTGAAAAAGGATGGTCTTCATCCCTCTTGGGGTGGTGAACCTCTTCTTGTACTTGACTAACTGGGGCCCAGGTCAGGAAGCAGAATGACCGACCATCTGCTAGCCGCATCATGTAACAAAAATCAGTTCATTCTCAGCACACAGATACCCTTTCACCTAGATATCACACTATAGAGACTGTCTGTATCCCGAACTAGAAAATACAAAAGATGTCCAAACCAATTTAAGAGTAGCAATTTAATTGACATTCAACAAATAATAAAAAAGAAAAAAATGATATAATACAGATCTTTTTTTTTTTAAAGCTTGGCTTATTGAATAACAGGTCCCTTTCTATGAAAGCACTTTTTGTAAATGATATGATCACTGCGGTTATATCTCTCTATTAGTGCTTTTGGATCTTAGAGCTGCATTCGACACTATCGACAGCAACATTCGTTTAAATAGACCAGAAAACTTTAAGAAATTTATGTAATATATTAACTAAAACTAAAAAATATTTATAATATAGCATTTAGTTATCTCTATGCTGCTTTAAAAGTAATTATTCTTGAACTTTTGCCATTGTCATTATTAAAGTACCATCAATACTAATATCTCACAATAATTGTTCCTATATATTCTAATACTTTGAAAGATACAGGAAACTGCCCCAGTTCCTAACGGCATTCATTAAGATTAACCATAAAACCAGTCATAAAAGGCATAAAGAGGGACATCTATTGACATAGGCATAGATTATATCACAAAACTAGTGAACCTTAAACCAATAAACAGAATATTGTTATGATCAGCATGGAGGGGGCGGTTTCCTTGAGTGGGTGTGGCTTGTAGTGACACATAATAATGGAAATGTCCTTGTCACTAACGACAAGTTTAAGACAAATGGAAGGTTTGGCTGAGATAACATGTTCCTTTCTATTTCAGTTCAAATATTTTTTTGTTTCCTTATTTTTTATTTATTTAGGTTTGACTTTCAACATTTATAATTGTATATTTGCTTCATTGACTTTTGAAAATATGTATTTTCATTAATATGTAAAGTAATATTAATAATACAAATTATATCATTTACAATTAATATCAAATCAACATTCATGTTTTTTTTTCACATTAACAATATTACTGTGTGTGTGTGTGGATGTGTATATACACTTACACACACACACGCACACACACAAATATAATTTAAATATATAAATGTGTTGTCAAATGATTAATCACAAAATAAAAGTTTTTGTTATATTATGTATATATAAATATTCATACATAGTCATAGGGTTTTGAACTACACACTAGCAGATTGGCCAACCAGCGGGTTCTCTACAAACGCATACAAACACACACCAAAACACACCTGTGACATCCAAAAAACAGCTTGATCCTTGGTTCTTAGTGGCATGTGTTCTCTGACTGGCTTGTGTGGACTGGCGAAGATATGGAGATGGTGGTCTGTCATCTTGTTATGAGGGTCTGTTCTTTTGGCTGGAGTGATTACACAAGCTCATGACTATGGATGCTAAATTAAAATCTTTCACACGTCTTTGTTCACACTCAAAACCCAGTCTGTTCATATATTATAGTGTAAATGAAACAAAGGCAGTAGCCAAGGGCTGGCATAATACATCCAATTTTCTGCCTGATGCCCGGTTACTGTTGGTGCCAAAGTTAGGCGAGCATGCTCAGTTTCTATCCTTACATCACCCACTTTTCCAAGCGCTCATGAATAATTAATGCCACGAGTTCATGCAGGCTCTGCCTCCACAGGCTGACTGGCAACTGCAGTTGCTAGGAAACAAAAAGAGGTGGGCCAATCTCAGCTTACAGAAACCTGATAGAATTCATAAATTTAAGTCTCAAGGGAAGGAAGCGTCCCAGACCCCCTGCAGAAGTGAGTATGCCCAGATTCACTCCTGATGTGTGCAACAAATGAGAATATTCTGAGAGAAAAGAAGGGGGCTCTCATATATCTTGTTGTACTTGCAAAAGCAGAATGGATTTCCCTCCACTAAAACAAGATGAGCACTTTAATGCAAGGTGATTCCAGCAGTGCTCCTGTAACTTTTTTCCAGACATTCTCATCTCATGATTTCGGTCTCTGCTATTTATTTTGTGGTTCTTTCCATCTCTCTCAGAGGAGCCTCTGTTTTTGAAATGATGATCTTCATCAAGGCTTTCTGTGAATAATAGCTGCATGTATAATTCCAAGGCTCTTCAATATGCAGAGCTCTGCCACTTTCATCTACTTTGAGAAAACACTGAACAATTTGTGTTTTTATGGATCACTGAGCAACTATACAAATACATAATTGCATGAGCCTTGATGTAAGACAAATCAGTTTTACAAAGGCACAATATGTTTCTTTATAACAGGAGATTGCCATTTGTTTGAATATTTTAATTAAAAATGTATTTGGAATAACATGAACTTTGGAACAATCATGCCAAACAAAACCAGGAACATGTACTAAGAAAGTCAAGTCAACAAACTGACCTTAAGTACAGGTCTAAACTGAACATTACAATGAGAAGAGAACAGAAAACATGGAACAGAAAAACTCAAATTTAGTCAAAAGTGTTGAGTTGTTCATGTGGAAACTAGAACTGTCCGAAGAACAGCAAGATTATCTGTGAATCTAGACAGACTGAAGACTATGAGGAACAAATTAACAACTAGTTACAGTTGAGATAATGGTACAACTTGGGGGTTGAAGCAAAACACCACAGAAGACAACATTTCCAATTAGAATGCAGTACACAAAATGCTAAAAGTTAAGAAACCTCAAAAAGACTGAGGGAGACTAGCAGCTCAGCAGCCAATTTCCCCACAGATATACAGTTATGAATTTCCTCCAAAAATGCTTTCAGGGAGAAACAACTCACTTGTTTAATAGATTTGCTCTTTTCCATTTCTAAAGTCTACACCTTTCCAAATACAGCCTTAGATTGCATCCAAAGCACAAAGGTTTTAAAAACCTCCCAAAGTAGAACAAAATGTTTCTGAAAATCACAGATAACAGAACACAAGCAAAAATCTGGGGGTCTTAAAGGACAATGGGTGTCTCGGGAGAGGCATGTCGTAGAAGGCAAACATCCTGTGCTCAAATAATGACAGGAAGTGAGGTCAGAACATGAACAATTACATGAAAATCTCACGGAGTTCAACCATGGTGAAATCAAAAGAACAAACACAGAGCCATACTACTCCGATCATGTCAGTGTATATCTTGCATACGGCTGCAATTAAAGACATGAAGGAATTCATGCAAACGGTTCCTTGATAGTACTTTGATATTATTGTTAGATATTCTGTCTGGAAGATTCAAACAGAAAGATTAAATCTTAGCTACACCGTGACCATGCAAAACATACACACACAACACACCTATGACCTGCTGGGGGGCGGGGAAAGGCAGAAATGTAACTGTCTTTATTCCTTGAATCACTGAGTTCAAGCCTCAGGCACTATTTAATATCATTCCTCCCAATACATACTGAATGTAGCAGAGAGACCCCAAAAGACCTGCATCTACATCTTAATACCATGAATTATACATGGAATACAAAAGAGGCTTAAAATACCTCACTAAGGTTTATAAAGTTACATTAGACACGAATTAGATAAAAGCAAACATTAGATAACATTAGGGCTGTCACGATAAATTTTGCTGGATGATAAATTGTCCAAGAAATTGTCGCGATAAACGATAATATTGTCATTCTAAGACCAGTTTCAACTAAAAATAATGATAATGGCATAACGCAACACCTTTTCAAAGATCAATTAAACTTTTATATATATATATATATATATATATATATATATATATATATATATATATATATATATATATATAAACACAGGTTGAATTTACAACAATTATTATTACCAAGAGTCATACCACCCACTGATTACAGTACTATCAGTTTGATTTTTAGGGTGGCACTGGGTTCATTAAAATTCATGCCTTCCTAAAAAGCTTTCCATTGTTTTGGTTAATCCATACATTAGCATTCAAATAGTTCATCTCAAGGCGCTTCCAAAATTCCCTTCTGAATGAAGAATGGGGGGCAGGGGGGGCTCTCAAATCTCACCACATCCTCAGCACAACCTGCTGTGCTTAATGAAGTGCCCAAGGGCAGAACCTCTTCCTCTCTCTTTCATCCTTCTTCTCTAGCAACACAAGGGACAGGCCTAATTCAGCCTCCACATGGCACTTCTTTTGATGCTGCCAAAAAAGGAAGAATCAAAGTATAAAGATGAAACATCGCCTTGTATTAAGTGGCCAGCAGTAGTGAAGCATTTATAGCTGTGGTTAGCTGATCCGCAGGTAGTGTACTGGGGCAAAAGCTGACCGGCCAGAAAAATGACAGTAGACCTATGGTGGCAGAAATGTGAGTCTGTCTGCCCAATGAAAGGATCACATAAGGAGAAGATGCAAGGAGGAGGGGGAAAAGAGAGAGACAAAAGGAGACTGGAAGATCACTTTCAGCCTGCACAACTACAAACCTGGATCTCCGTCTCAATGGTCTGCTTCTGTAAAATGTCTGGGCAGAATGCTACAGGCGACATCGGTCAGTCATGCAAACGATTTCTTTAAAGTGGTAAAGAACAACAAACTTCCAACTTGACCACAACATTTCAGGAGCATTTAAACCAGCATCAGAATTTAATCTGAAAAAGTATGCCTTACAAGAATCAAATATACAAATAGCTGTAATACAGAACACAAAGCCTAATATATATATATATATAATTATAACAATATACCGTTTTCTGTAACTTCCCAAACACTGTGCCATTCCCACTACACACTCAATCACCAATAGTGAACCAGAGGTCAAAGTAGAATACAGCTGCTATGAACCAATGATATGATCTCAGTGAAGACTACTTTGTATCTGTTAAAGGTTTGGGAGAATTGGGCAAAGAATCATATGTTTGAGACTGAAAGTGATCAGTTTGCCTGTGGAGGAGCCGGAACAGGAAACCATATGGAAAAGGCCTCAGGAGAGGTTGTTCACTACAGTCCAAGTTCCTGTTAGTGGCACTGGTCCATGAAAGCAGGGAAGATTGTGAGAGAGGGAGAAAAAGAGTCCACTGTATAGAGTATCACAGTGAAGGCTCACAAGACGCACCCGGCAATCACATGCAAGTCATATCCAACTCTAAATACCAAGTCAAACTTGCAATTTAATGTCAAACTAAAACCACTGATAAGCGTGACTCATCAGCCAAACAGAGACATTTACAAAAAAGCAGGAGAGGCATTAGTAGAGCTTCAGTCATCAACAAATATTTTTCCATTCTTCATCAATTCAATGTATTGACTCGTAAGACTGGTTCAATTTTCAAAACTGTTTTATGATTAATAACAAAAGAATGTATAAGAAATAAAAACTAATTCTTTGCATGAGGCATCACTTGAACACTTTGTGAATCAGAGGGCAACATTCATCAGGAGGAAATGGGTTAGTGCCTGAATCATTATTAGGTCGCAAGGCATGTTTGTAAAGCTACAAATTACTGGGGTCATTAACACGAGGACCACTGAGGGCGAGAACAATTGTTGTTTTGTGGTGCTATGGACACTTGGACAGCTCATGTCCCCAGAAAACGTACTCGAGGAACAAAAGAATGACTGTAACATCTGATAAATTGGCCAGCCATTGAGTCAGGGGGCAAAAAGGAAACTCAACATAACCCCTAACCCAAACAGGACATCATTATTTGATTGAAAAACTGAATAAGACCATTTTAAACACCAGATGTGCCTAAGAGCTTCAAAAAAGATCCCATGAAGTGGCTTGATGAGTGCATATTTATGCATTTCCTTTTGTAACAGGAAGTTTGAGAGCGAGAGAACTATAACAAAGGGCTTATCTATTGAAAAAGGGAGTCAGATTTTTTTTTTACAGAAACCGCAAGTTTTCATTCAGCTGAAAACTGAAACCGAATATTACGTTTATTTTATAATCAATTAATGGATCACATTTATTTAATAAATCAACACTGAACTTATTATAAGTTGAATATTTTGGGATTGAGAAAATTTGGTGCCTCACAGCCACAAAATATGACTTCTCATTCTCATTCTAGAGAGCATTTCATTGGACAATTCTGACTGCCAGCATTTAGAAGTATAGTAACATACACACATTCGACAATATAGCCTCAAAATTAACACATGGAACAAAGCCACAAAACTCATTTTGATTTCCCTTTCCAAAGTCAGGTCTATAAAGACCATTTTAGATCTTATAAGCATTTAGCAAAAATCTGCTTTAAGGAGACAGTGAGCAGAGGATTAATCATTTTAAAAAAGATACAGGATATCTCTAATAAGCTCATAAATCAGATTTACTCACAGAAACCCAATTATATCACTAATCAAATGACATAGCTGACCTGGAGGCCATTAAATACCCTACCTTGCTTAGTGAGGAACAAGTATGGTAATACAGAATACAGAAATAGAACATTCTGCTCATTCATTACTGCAGTGACATGAGTAATTGTTGGCATACAACTGCGGCAACAGAAGGAAATTTGGTGAGGTTATATTTTCAGACATAAAAATATTTCATTGGCAATGAAAAAGTAGCCAATAGCAGAGCGTGGATGACCTGTACACCATCTGGGCCTGAGTCTGTGAGGTCATCGCTGAGACCAAGCCACAGAGTGACATTTCCTGTCTCCCTAAGGAGAATTACAGAGAAGAGCGCAGACAGATGTTACATATGCACACATTCAAATTCATAGCAGAATGCTACAACAATCAATTATATAAAAATAAAACAAACTTGCATAGTTTTAAAAATGTGCACACACAAACACAAAAGGAGTGAATCCCATAGTTGTCACTGCAGAGCCAGTCCTCACTAGAGCTCAGTAAGGAACCAGACGGGATGGGCATGAGTTTTTTTAGAAATGCCTGCCTGGGTGAGTCTAGGTTAAACCAGCCCAGAGGTCACCACATGCTCAAGGCATCTCTCACAGCCACAGGGAGTGTCGTCACTAAATACTTAATTACCAATAGTGAAACATAATTGCATAAGACTTTGCGGCTGTATCATTATTAGATTCTCTATAATTAAATATTACACATATACGCAGGAGTAAACTATGATTAAATAAGCAATTAATTGGTGGCTTATTCTAGTAACTCATCAGTGAACATAAAATGCATTATACAAAAGATCAATAGTTGTTTTATATTCCAATAAAAACATGACTAATGACCTATTAATACATTTATAACTATATGAATGCAGTTCTTGTCTGGCATGTGACAGTATCACATTTCCAGATATCTGATGAAACGTACCATGGAATAAGTTACTAAATTATATTACAAAAACTGGTAAAAAAACAAACAAACAAACAAAAAAATTAACAAACACCACTGTTGTCCTCTAAATATTTTTAATAACTTTTTCAAAAAGACAAAAACATTAAATATGCAACAAAACAAAACACAATGAAGTAAACAAATTATTTAAACAGATTTAAGTGAAAAGAACAATATAAAGAATCAGAACATTTGCAGCCAATAACTCACTGATGGAAAAATAACTAATGTGTGTTCTAAAAACTAAAACAATTTATATGTGTTACACAGAATTATTCATTTCTTCTTAAGTACCCTTGATAACAACACTGCAATGTACAGTTACTTGTATTATCAGAAAAACAGGCACAATTCTGGATCCTGTAAATTGTGCCCTGAGAAATCTAAAAAATGTAAACAAACTCTTAGTTTAATACAGTCTAAGACAAATCTAGGATCTGAGATTTTCAAGACTGATCTGTGATTAGGTTCTCAGCACTGGGCAGTTTTGGTTACATAACAAACAAAAGCCTCAACAACACATGCAGGGTACAGGAGGGAGCTGGGTAACAACAACAGGAGATCTGTGTACCAATTATTACTTTGTATTCAGTACCCACCCCCTACAAAAAAAAAAAAAAAAAAAGACAGCAAAAACACCAAACCAAACAAGGCTCAGTTTTCTAAAGAAGAACCTGTCTGAGAAGAACATGTGTCCTACACATAGGTAAAGCAATAGTTCACCCTACTCCCCCCGACCAAATGTAAAGTCATTATTTAGCTTTGAGTGGTATTCACTACATCAAAATTTAAGTTATCCATCTTTTCTGGTCTTTATGATATACAAAGAACTCACATGCGAATACGAACATGATACGAAAAATGAGGTGAAAGGCAAGATTGCCATGCTATGGGTTTCAGTGATATCAGGATTTAGAAGCTCTCCTTAATGTAGATTAATTCTGCAGTTCGTTCAAAAACCCTTTCAAGTATTGGAAACTTGCCTGGTGCTATACTCGGCTACTTGCAGGAGAACACTAAACACAGAGACTATGATAATGCACTTGACAAAGTGTATTAACATTGTAGCCATAGCTTTTAAAGAAATAGTTCACCCAGATACGATCATTTGCTTTAAATTAAATTAACTTTATACACTCTTAAAAATAAAGGTCCTTCACAGTGATGCCATAGAAGAACCTTTTCTGTCATTATTGGTTTCACAAAAGGTTCTTTGTGGCGAAAGAAGGTTCTTCAGATTATAAAAAGATAAGACAGACATGGTTCTTTAAAGAACCTTTGACTGAATGGTTCTTTATGGAACCAAAAATGTTTCTTCTATGGCATCACGGTGAAGAACTTTTTAAGCACCTTTATTTTTAAGAGTGTAGGTGACAAGATGTAGAGGAGTTTGTTTCTTCATCAGAACAGTTATGGAGAAGCATTATATCACTTTCTCACAAACATATTTGAGAATGACTACAGCATTCATATATGTTGTAATCAATATGTTCAAGGGACATTTAATCTTATCATAGCCACCAAGCAGTAGATAAAACAGCTATAGTTTATTAAGACATTCACTCATATTTTTCAGTAATGAGTCAAAGGGACTTCACAAAAGGCAGTATAATTTGCACTTTCTGTGTCAGAAGTGTTTCAGAACCACGTTTTTTTTTTTGGTCCATTCTCAAAGGAAATTGTCATGAATCAGTCCCAATAAAACTTCATGTAGTGCAAGTTTGTCCGAGCCATAATTTGAGCCAGACGTGTCTGTAAGCACCTGACATGGAATGCAGAACATGAGGACGTCATCAAGCTGTGGTGGTGGAAATGAAGACGAAAGTCCTGCAGGAAACACAGTCTACAACTCATATGCCTGTCAGATCTCATATTTCTTTACACTTTAGATTCACACTCTTCCCGTAGCTGTCAGCGCCTCACATCACAGTCAGTTTCTTTCATCTCGCTGCCTCTTAAGACTTGTTAAAATGTACCCAAAACCACTTACATGCCTTCTAACATGGTCACATCCCTTTGTGCCCCGAGGAGAAGCTTCGTTAAGGTCTGGCATTCAAGATTAAAGGACTTTAAAAGGCATGCCAGTCTGAAAGAGACGTGTGTGTGTGTGTGTGTGTGTGTGTGTGTGTGTGTCTAAAAAGGGAGTTGGTCCACTGCCTTGTGACTTAAGGCTGACACACACTTTTAAAACCATTACAGCATGCTCTGACACTGATTATCCTTTGCACCGAGGGACACTTCATTTTCTGTCTCGATAAAAACTACCCTCTGAGCAATGAACAACTGCACAACCATGTCTCTACAGATAAATAGATTGATAGAAAAAACATGGACAATGTCTGTTTCTCAGCTAAAGGTTACAAGCCCGCTGAGATAATATGATCCATTGTGCAATACCACCAAAAAAATACATTAAAAATGTAATTTAACCAGTTTTGATAACAGTAATGTGAAATATTATTTAATATAATGTGCTATTTTAACATAAAACATTTTAGTACATTTAAAAAACATTTAATTTATTTGTGTTACAGCAAAAATGAATTTTTAGGAGCCTTTCAGAACCTTCAGAAATCTTTCTAATATGCTGTTTGGAGCACAAGAAGCTTTTCTTATTGTTATTATTATTATTATCAAAAGCTGCATACTTTAATGCAACCTTGCGAAATAAAAAATAATTTCTTTCAAAAAGGTAAGAGACTGTAGGCTCATCTCACGTTTAAAAGCTTTTTCTGAGCATCCCAAATAGTAACGTGGGCTCAACCAATAGCATGAGAGTAGTATAAATAGTTATTGTTTTGATAACTTATGAAATATAGAATTCCTCAGACAAGTTTTCAACACATTCTGTATAATGACAAAACTTCAGGTTTTTTCATAGTTCCAAAGTTTGCATGTAGTTTGGAACTGAATGCACGTCATCACTGTATTTGAAGAAGTGTGTTTGGAGTAGGGGTGTGCCATCAGACGCACCATACCACCATCGCTTTATCTCTATTTAAAGATGAAGTGTGACGTTTCTGTGATGCTAGAAGCACCATAAAGGTTTCCAAAACACCAAGACCAACATATCCTGCTCCCCCCAATCTTTCATTGCTCAGATAAAAGGTTTGATACTCACGCCACGTGTTATGGCAGAAGCTCAAAAACCAGAGCATGGCGATAGCAACACCAAGGTCACGGCTTGATTAACAGGGAATCCGTGAACTTTTCAAATACCTTGAATACAATGCAAGTCACTTTGGATACAAGAGCCTGCCAAATGAATGTAAATGTCAGATGGTTCAAACAAACAGAACAATGTTTTAAAAGCATCACAAGTGTTTACACCCCTCTGGGAAGTCAACGTACAAATAGTTTACTTATAGCCCCTCCTGGATATTAAGCAGGAATGTATCTGTTTAAGTAGTGAAAATTACCTGCATCATCTTTAACAATACTTAGCAGCCAATCCAAACCAACTAACTCGCACCACCAGCAATAATTTTAACCTCAACCATAAGTAAACTCATAAGGCAACATTATTTGAATAGGCTGGTTTTCCTGAATATGCCTGAATAAGTAAATTCTCCTGTAGAGGAACAGGATATAGCAGGCCTGACAGTCTGACTGCAATCCCCAGGTTGACGCCAGCAGAATGGATGCACCAGACTTTGAGGGGCTTCACATGGAGGTTTGGATTTGTCATGAAAAAAAAAGAAGTGTTAAACCACCTAGGCTCCAATGATGTCTGAAACAGGACTTGGCTTTGCCCCTTGTTAGCTCTATATACTGGATTTAAGGGACAAAAGAGGAGGACAACATTTCTCTATTCGCTTGTTAGCACCTGTCCAATTAACTGTACTTGCATTGCAGAGAAGTTTTCAAAAGGATATGTTTTTCTGTAGTCATGTTTCAGCAAGTCATGCATTCCTGTGTCCTACACAGTTCTGTGTTGGACAGTTATAGTTGCAGGTTGCTTTAGCACTAGAATGCTGCAAGCAAAGCAAGAGCACTCCAGGAATGATTAACACCACAACAACCTTGATTCTAATGAGACAGTTCAAACATCAAACAACAATTCATAAACTGTGTAAAATTGAGCATGCATATGACTTAAATGTTGGTTAAATTAATATAATATAGAAACCTCTGGCTGAAATTAAAAGCTGATAATAATTTTTTATAATGGTTAATTATAAATATTTATTCTGCAATTCTCTGAAAAACTCATGGAAGCCCATTTCCACCACTGAATTAAAAATAGAAAAAGGTAATTTAAACTTTTTTATCTCACAATTCTGAAAAAATGACGACAAACTCGCAGTTCCCTTTTTTACATTTAAGTGCGGTCAAACAATGAATCGCGATTAATCGCATCTAAAAAAAAAAGTTTTTGTTTACATAATATATGTGTGTGCACTAGGGCTGTGCAATTAATCACATTCGATTGTCATGCGCATCTCGCCAGGTAAGCCGATCCCGTGATAAGTAGTAAATCATCATCACCTGCTTTCAGATTGATCGGCATTCACTACACAGAGCCGTAGTTCACTGACAAGCTAGGCGTAATCGCGTTTGAAATCAAATGTTATTATGAACGTGATATTGCCTAATTAAAACCTGTACAAAATAGATCACATTGTTAGTTTAAGGTTATCAAAAAAATACATTCCAGAAGTAAAAGGCAATTAGATTACACGCGTAGAGCAGCTGTAGTATTTCAATAGAACTTGATGCGAGTCAATGCAAAAACAGCGGGGTTAAATTTTCAGTTACAGTGAAGGGCTGTGCTGTTACAGGGGGAGATCTTTTGGAAATCATTAGAAGCCATGTTTGAAGCAAGCCTAAAAATTAAGACCCCCATCCCCCAAATGCCACTCTCTTTTCCTGTATGAAAATAACCCAGATTACACCGACAAACATAACGTGAAACAAAGTGCACGTATCTGTGATAAAATGTCCTTCACACGGCTCCGGGGGGTAAATAAAGGCCCCCTGTAGCAAATCCATGCGTTTAATTAATTTAATTTATTTGGTCTGAAGAGAGAAGAATTCATGATAATATTTTTCTTTTAAGACTGCATATAAACTAGATACCGAAATACGTTGTTAACTGCAGCATGACTAAAAATTTACAAAAATGAATGTCTTTTCGTCAGCTAAAGCTAGACTAAAAGTATGAAAGATTCAAATGACTAAAATGTGACCTTAAACTATTAAGCATTTTCGTCTAAAGATAAAGACTAAAAAACTAAAAACTAAATCAAAAATGCCAGTCAGAATTAACACTGCATCACAAAAATCATGCTGCTCGTGTGAATTCCTTCAGAGATTGGCGTAAGCTAACAATACTTGACTGACTTCTAAGCATTAAATAAATACCACAGACATTTTAGATTATATTCCACTTTGACTTCCCTTACCTTTCGATATTAAAGTAATTATTCCTGTAATCAATGTGCCAAAAGAATGTGATTGTGCTTAAGAGGCTTTAAAATGCTGCCTATATGGGCAGCTCACCAGGCTGGAACAAAGTCTCCAAAATAATACAGGATGTTCTTTAATTTCGCTTCATTTGGATTTTTTCATATATCATAAATGATAGGATGACAGAATGCTATTTAACCATGAATAGCATGGAGCTTAAATCTATTAAGCATATATGATGTGAGATTTGATATTTAACATACGTGTTTTCCTAAAGCTCTCAGCAAGCCCTCTTGTTCACCTTGAACAATCTATAAGGGCAAGGCTTTAAGTATCAGAGTTGCTCATACACCGCGTTTTCATGATTAACTTCAAGACAGCATGCACTTCCATCACGCCACGTTTGTCCAGACAGCTTAACAGTGTGTGAGTTTAATCCAAGTTTAACACATCGAGCCAAGATTTTCAGTCAGGTTAAGGCTCACAGATTAATGAGTTGCTACCTGACTTGCATAACTAGATTAAAAACAAAAGACACTTGAGATGTGCATTTTAGCACAGAGCCGACTTCGTTTACCATGCTAGGAGATGGATACATTTCATTTGGATTACCCTGGAAACCGCTTCTCTCCTATGCAAAGCCACAATTCACCCAATAGAAACAAGAAACAATCTCAAGCTGTTTTGATACACCATGCCGTCCCCGTGTGAAAAAAAAAAAACTGTAAAACTGTCCCGACTCCCTACCTTACCAATCTAAGTGAATAAATGTACATTTCCAGTGCATTCTTACCATTCTAAGCAACAGTCTCACGGCTCCAGAATCATTTTCACAGGCCATAAAAAATGCAACGCATGTCATCCAACAAAAGGTGGGAGACGACAAAACGACCAGTCTGGTTCCCTGTGTTTTCTCTCTCTCTTTCTGTAAACAGGCCTGTGTGATTTGTCAGGGGACTGAGGGGCCCTGTAAATGTGAAAGAAGCTGTCTGTGAACAATGAACTCAGTTACCCTCAATGCACAGTTTCGAGCCAATTCTCATCAAGCTTTTCTGTGCAAAAGCTGAATTCATTTTCTATTTAAGAGCTGCAAACAATGAATTCCAAATGTTGAGGTCTTGAGATTATTAATTATTTAAAAAGTATGTGCAAAAGTGGCATCCTGTGAGGTGGTTTTTAAGTGCCTCTTCATTCTTCAGGTTACATAACAGAGCTATAATGTAATGGATTTGAGCTGACTATATGACACCTTTCCCAAAGAAGCTCCTAGAATTGTAAAAATCCTTTGAAAACAGTGGATAAAGGCAAGAGAAGTTCATTAGCTGCACGTAGCAGTACAGGATGAGAGAGTTTAATGCTCGTTTAATCTAATGCAACATACAGGTTTTCAAATCGAGAATCTAGAGACCCTCAGGGGGAAATGTACAGCATAAAACTGCGCTAAAAAGAATAAGAATTCTACATTTGCAGAAGTGAGGATTCTTCAAAAAAAAGAACACTGTGTTCCATGGAACACAAGACAGCATACAGGTTTCGAACAAACATAAGGGTGACTAAAATGACAGAATTTATTCCTCTAAAGGAAGTGAGTAAGAGGATTTAAAAACAAACCAGAAGAGAATTCCCCACTTATGTAAATTTGATATTAATGGCTCAGACATCATGTGTCAAGGGACTGCTGAAAATTCCTAGGCCAAAATTATCCTTATATCCATTTAGTCTTATAAAATGCATGCTTCATGTTTTGGGCTCAATGATTCAGGATATGGGACCAAAAGTGGCCCTGTTTACCCAAAACAGTGGCGCCTAGTGGGTCGTATTCAATGTAGTTTTTCAACCTGGGCTAATTGCTTCAGATGAGGCCACCAAATCTATAGTAAAGGACAAAGGAGAGCTTCAGAGTACAGTTATTTTTGGACCGCCATCATGAAGGGTTTGGTAGAGCAGATCACAGGATGTTCTGCCGGTTTTTCAAACTCTGGTTCCGGGGCCCAAGAACACAAAACTTGTTTGTGTGTGTCGTGCTCTATAAATATTGTCTGTGTGAAAAACAAATGGTTGTAGCCCAGAGTTTGATGTTCCAATTAGTCGATTCCAGCAGAAAAATAAGCCGCGCACCCTTGGTTATGATAACATTGATCTCAAAACTAAATTAATCTTTGTATGATATGGACAGACATTCACACCCAGCTGTTGGTCTTTCAGAGAGCACCAGGGGCCGAAGAGAGAGCCAAGAGCGGGCTTCACATTCTACAAAGATCCATTTGTGTGCGAATATTGAAAGCTTGTGTTTAAGAAAGATACTGTGAAATGACGGTTTGTGAGGTTTGTTCTGATTACAGCAGAAGCAATAGAAAGTAAAACTGCATAAAACTCCAAAAATAAAATTGGAAAAATGGGCCAAAGAGAGAAATTATCAAACATGACACAGGACACAAAACAGAATAATAACCACACTACAAAAGGCAGAAAAACTGAAAGCAAACCATTCATGATCAACATTCAATCTGTTCAAAATAAGTCAGTGACAACGAAAGCACAAACTGGTTCTCTCACCATAGACACATGTAATATGTAAGCATTACTCACACATGCCAATAAACTCTAGAATGACATACTAAACGTTGGGGTCAAAGGTTTAAGCAAATTGTTTCCTGACCTACTCTTTCCCACGATTATGTTCAGAGCATATGTTTATAGATAGATCCTCTGGCAAATGAACAGCGACAGCAGTCTTTGCACTCGGTCATAATGATCTGGCAGAGTCTCACCTGACTCAACTCCAGGTATCCAAGATTACCAGCTCCAGCAATCTGCACACCTCAACTGAGAAGCTTTCAATTGTATCACTGAAGAAAAACATCAGTAAACAACTATCCAATAACAATTATATTGGTTACACTATATTGATTAAAAATAAAATGTAAAGTACAGCCATGGTCACTTACAAACGGTCATGGAAAAAGCTGCATAAATATTAAACAGAGCAACAGCAGGTTTGGAATGGATATGCGGGTGAGTAAATACTGGCATTTTTTTTTAATTTGGGGGTTATTTTATGGTTAGATAAAACAATATACAAGCTTACTTGAGTGAGCCTGTTTTGAGTGTACAATTGCCTGATTTCAGAGTTATTTGTAAAAACACAAAGTCAGGTTGTCAAAAGCCTGAACAGTCTAAAACAGAAAGCAGCCTTCAAGTCCTACAGATAACCTTTAACTGAACCATCTTGACAGGAGCTTCATACAGCTGCCTTTTGTCTTGGGTCACTGCAGGGGCTGAAGACAGAAGTTGCTTTTTAATCTGATGTATAACAAGATTCTCAGTCAACTCTTGACATAACTTTTACAAGTGTGTATGATCTTAGATCAGGGAGAAAGCGCAAATTCTATCCACAGATTCTTACATGATTGAAGTCCTTATATTACATGAACTAAATGCTTCCTTTGGTAACTTAAAAAAAAATGATAAGTTAATTTACATTCACAATCGAATATGTATATGCTTTATAGACAAGTTTTTCTTTCCTACAGAAATATTTTTAATCTGTCAGTTTATTCAAGATAAAAAAAATCTGACCCTTTCAAAATCTCAAATGCATCATGCATATGCATCTTCATGAGAAAACCTTATAGATTTATCAATATAGCATTAGACTATTGTTCAAAAGTTTGGGGTTAGAACATTTTTTTCCATTCTGTTTTCTTCAGCATGGATGCATGGATTCAATTCATTTCTGAAACCCAAAACACTACAACACACAAAGTTCATGGACTAAACAATTACTTTCCAAGCCTTACATGCACTAACAGGTCTGACCAGTCTGCTCTACAAAAGACTGAATCACCACATCCAAGCCCTGTAAGCAATTCTTTTAACAGCACACACTGACAGTTCAATCCACACACTCCTTACAGGTGTATACAAAACATTAGAGCTCTGGGCTGGCTCCTCTGAGACCATCATACAGACTTAAAACAAATAAATGACATTAGAAGATGCAACAAACTCAAGGAAACCACTGTAATAATAACAGTATTAAACGTACTCAGCTGAGCACTGTGTGATTAAGTTTCAATCAAGCTCTTTGTTCTTGATTTGATTAAAGTCTACTTTGCACTAATAACAGATCTGCGCAAAAAAAAACGTCCCATTAATATCCTCTAGGACATTAAGAACTAACAATAGGTCTTGTGCTTAAGGTGTTTTCTTGTTCTGTGTTACAATTGGGTAATTGTGAAAGGTGTGAACAAATCACACCCGAGACGTTATACCACTGATATACCACTTGACAGATAATGAGCGACATTAAACATCCTACATTACATGAATTGATCTTACATGACACTTAATAGAGCACAAATGGATCTAAGGCAGAGTGCATTTGAGGATAACCATGATGAAAAGTGTAGAGGACATTTAAAGGATAGAATGGCATTTCATTCATCAGAGCCAAGGCTACGGATGGAAAATATTTCCACATTTTATGGCTAAAAAGACATTCACCATGAGACAAGCAGACAAACATGATTACTCAGCATGTTCCATGTACAAAAGGATTTGCCACAGGATTACAGATAAATACAATCTACAAAAGACCACTGACACTGTGGAGGATATGCCATATTTCACAGCATAAGGGATTTACAGTACAGGAAATTAAGACAGCCAATTCAAGCCAAACATACAGTATTGAATGTAAAAGTTGGAATTTGTTCGGTCTAAGTTCAGTTAGTTGACAGTACAATTTGCTCCATTGCGGTTAAATTGAAAAGTGCTGGAAAGTCTTTTTCTGTTATGTATCAATCTCTTAATTATGAGACAATGTTTCTGGAAGAAAACAACAAACCAGGTACCAGCTGGTCACAAGAGTTTAAGTTAGTTTTTGGAAGATGGTTACTGGTCGGTCATCATAATGACCAGCTTGAACCAGTTCAACCCAGCTACTATGTTACCAACAGGAACCCTCAGACTATTCAAATGATGAACAACGATAAAACAAGCTTTATCCAAACCTTTTAAAATCTGTTCATTGCAAATTCATTATGAGTCAAGTTACATTGTCCTAAGAAACCAGAAACATAAACTCACGAAAAAAGTAACTACAGTTATGTATCTGCATGACCAATCACAAAACTTGTAATTCTATGCATAGCAATTAAAGTTAAAGCAAAAATAACCATCTAGATTAAACCCATAAACCTCAAAAACACAGAATGATGCATGGGATATTTCTAGCAATACCTCACACATCCTCTGCTTTTTGTCCAGTAGCCCAATCTGAAGGGCAACACCCCTGTAACAGACCCACACACATTCGACGGGCTTCATTGTCTCTCAATACTTCAGCTTATGTCGAAACGAAGGAGTTTTCATTATTTAAAATGCGAGTTTTTGTCAATGAGACATGGCAGACTCGAAGCCCAGACAATAAAAGATGTGGGATCAAACTGCAGAAGCGTTTCCAAATGGAACCCGTAGATAAAGAAACATAAGACCCAAACATTAGAAGATTTCATCTCAGGTTACTCTTTTACAGCACATCATCTTCTACATTGTCTCTGTCACCAATAAGCAACGATAGAAAAAGATTCTGGATGCAGCAGGGAGAATCTGTGGTTTGTCTTAAATTAATAATCCATATATACGATATTATATCGATTGTATGCTAAGAAAACGAGCTAATAAATGGTGATCCTCTCTCCACTTCTTAGTCATCGAAACTGGGTGTGAAACCTTTAGCCTGGGTTTGATTTGGAATGTCACTAGGATCAAACGAAACGTCACGCGTGAGCCATATGAAACTTGCTACATTCTAAAAGCTAAACGTTATAATGTATCAAACTATGACATCGTTTCTGGCGGTAAAGGTGTTTTTGTAAACCAGCAGGACATACCGACAATACACAGACAGCATGACTAGGACACCTTTCCTGAAGTCATGTCAAAAACCGAGTTGTTTGTTAGTGAACAAAAGGCCACAAGGAGCAAGGAATGGAAAAGTGCGCCTACCCAAAGATCCGTTCCCCAGCTCATAGCGAAAAAACTCCGAAAAACTGATGTCTCCGCCGCTTAAAACTCCAGGGCTGCTTGTTCTTCCCTCTCTCTGTCGTCGTGTAACTCACTACTCCAATGAAGCCAGCAGCGACAACCTCACGGCTCAGGCTTTTCCCATTTCCGACACACAATGCACCTCTGCCGCGGGGAAATGGAGGTATGCGTTTGTCCATTAGCGCCCCCTATTCACCAAAGCGTGTAAGTGGAGAGATTAAATATTTTGCCATTTAGATTCTTGACATTACAATAGAGTTTTATATATATGTAATACGAAATAATGTAATCTGTAGACTAAAAATCATAATCATATTGCTATATTGATTACATTTTATATATCTATATCTATCTATCTATCTATCTATATATATATATATATATATATATATATATATATATATATATATATATGTATATATATGTGTGTGTGTGTGTGTGTGAATATACCACTATAGATTTAAAAATATAGATATATATTAGTATCATATATACTGTAGTATACCATATATTGTTTTTATATCTATATTTACATTTTTTTGTTTTAGTAATTTCAATAAGTATTTGCTATTTTTAGTTGCGTTTTTAAATACATTGTAGTCTACACAGATTTAGTTAAAAAAAAAATTTTTTTTCCAATTTCAAGTCAAATTAAATGAAAATATAGGTTTGGCACGGTTTTACAAAGATTTCAATTAATGTTCATTACTTGATAAAGCATTACGTATTACACCACAGCATGCCTTAAAACAAATAATTAAAATATTAAATAATGATAAAACTAGAAAATAAACTCTCAAACCAATGTTTCAACAGTTTCTTTATTCATTATTTACATCAAGTGTAACAATGAGGAAGGACTTCACAGTAATATAATATTAAAAGTGAGCTTTAAATTAGAATCACACAAAATATACTTTTTACAAAACAAAGAAAATACTGTTAATCTGTCAACCTCTGCCTTTTTAATCCCTGTTAAATTCACATATTCAAAATTAAGTGTTTTATTTTCATTGCACTTGAAGGACTAGAGAGGTGGCCTTTGGTATATAAATTTCTTCAGCACTTAAAATCTGACCTTACAAAAAGACAGCCCCCGCCACCCCCTCCCCCCCACCAAAAAGAAAAAAAAAAGCGAGTTCCAGGATTCAACATAAAAAGAAAATCAATAAATAAACCAAAAATAAATAAAAGAGACCAACAAAAATGTAAAAGGAAAAAAACTTGGGTAACCGAGGCTCATATAGCATAAACTATAGGACAAGATTGTTCTCTCCGAATTCTTTCTCTATACATGATACAATACAACTTTATTCAATGAACAAACTTTCAGAGGAGGTTTACTAAAATAAAATGTACTGATTTTGACAAAAGAAAAAAAAAATACAAATTGCGGTGAAAAGTGGAAATTAAAAAAAAAAACACGTTGCTGTTTACTAAAAGGTTTAAAAGGCAAAACACTCCCTGACAATTATGTAAAACTAACAAAAACAGTCACTAACTCTTTTTTCCCCCACAGTTGCTTGGTAATGAAAACTTTTTAGACATAATAATAAATGGAATAAATGACCTGCATGTGTTTGAAAGAACAAACTGCTAAATCACGCATGAAAAATATTTTTTCTGTGTTAACGTGATTTCAAGAAAGGTATTCCTAACAAAGCAAAACAAATTCATGAGCTCTTTCAGTAAAAGGAGACCAGACTTCAAGCACTGTCTTTTTCTATGTAAAGGACAGATCATTGCACTTTTCCTATTCAAGTCGGACACCTCACATACCCAGATGTCTGAACAGGGCAGCTTGAATGATAATAAAGGCTTGAAAAATCCCATTTGCCACCTAATAATGGATAATGAATATTTTTGCGCAAAACATATTTACATAAACAGATCTTTAACATGACCTTGCAGTGCACAAAACAAAACATCTCTCACAAAAGGCACCATGTAATATCAGAAAACACTGCTCATGGCAAAAAAAAAAAAAAAAAAAATTATAATGATAAAACAAGCCAAGTTAGTGTAGGCAAATTATGCAATGATTTAGAATACAAAAATGGTTTTGAACAAAAAACGTATGATTTTCTGTTGCAGTGGAATTTAAATGTCATTGAGATGCATGGCAAAAACAATTTCTCCTTCCAAAATCTCCATACTATATACCCTAGAATAGTGAATTAAGGCAAGGCAATTAACATTTATGCTTTAAAAATGTGCTCCAGTGTAATCGGTACAAATCATATTCATTACATTTTAATTATGCATCGCAGGGTACCCACAAAAATCTCATTTATGCAAATTCTAATAGAAATCTATCATTTCATGAATGCAGACACAGAAAACAACTGTTTATGTCCTGAAGAAAATGTTTCTTTTAATAATGGTTCTTTTTTTTTATAAAGTTTGAACTGTTTAAACAAACAAACAACAACAAAAAAACATTCCGGTTTTAACAAATTAATACATTCATAATGTAGATGCACAGATGGAGACCCTCGCACCAAAATCTCACCACAAGGACACAAGTGAGCGTTGCCTTCCATACCTGTTTGTGGGTATAAAATAATATGCAATATCTACAATATCATAAAAACGCCTGTGCTTTTAATAAAGAATAATTTAAAATTCAAGTTTACAAATGGCGACATTCTAAAGTGAAATCAAAATAAAGTCACAAATCAATGTGCTAAGAAAAATGCAGTTTGTGTTAAAAGACTTGGAAATACTTGTTTATCTAGTGTTGCTGCTTCTGTGTTGGCACCATGACGGTCATAAAATAAATTGAGACTTTCCACACATCACATAATTGCCCCATAGCAAATCAATAAAATCTAGAAACATATTTAGAATTCTGAAGTGTTGAGAACTCTAGAGTCAGTCAGACTGTAGATTTGTGCCATCTGTGTGATGGGGCATTATCTAAAGGCCACAGATATTAAAGGCCGAATATGATCCATGTGGTGACAGACCCAACACCATTTCAACTATGCCACAGCCAATCACTGCTAGCAAAAATAATGCATGGACCATGTCAAAATAAAGACTTATTACAGAAATTATGAATGGTCATCAAATGCTGTATTGTTTAACAAGTGTGGTCAAATAATAATAAAAAAAGACAGTATGGGATGTTGTCAGAAGCAGTTTTAGTGTGTAATATCAGACAAAGAGCAGTGTTTGCAATCCAAATTCATTACTACTGCGGTTTCAGAACGAGCAATATTGTTTAAGTTCAATTTATACCATAACTGTTTGGGATTTGTATGTTTGCATTGACATTCTGATGCAATATCCAGTTACCATGGAACTAATGCAAATTAAATATCGAAAAAGCAAATGGAAATCCGTAAAATGCATGATAAGTGGACCAGTTAATTTGTAGTTGGTTCACATTAACCTGTGCAAACCCCTGTATATTTGTGGAAATTGATTCAGTCATACCGAGAAAAAACTGTAAATATTAATTTGTCAAAAACAAAACCGTGTATTTTGGTAGTGACAAAAAGCTTATATACAAAGAACTCTGTTCCCACCTGGCAATTTCAAGGAGAAAGTCACCTGTAAACAATAAAAAGTTAGAGAGTGTTTGTAGTAAATTTCTGAGGTACTTCTTAGAGAATACTCTCTGTCCCCCAATACTTAAATAAAACTAAATTGATTATGATACCTTAAGTCTCAAGGAGTACAGGAGGAGGAGTTTTGGAGGTGGACACAGTGGCTACCTTTGCACAACATCACTGATCTCTCTAATGCACGTGTGCAAGTTGTCAAGAGCAGGGCTGGTCCCAGATCCCACTCCCCCACCTGTAGAGGAAGCGCGCAGCTCCTGTAGACTTAACTCCAGTTTCCCCACTGCCTCACGAAAGGCAAATTTATTACGTGTCTGGGGGATGCAATCGACATACCCCGAGCAGTAGTCCAAAAGTTGGTGTCCCACATCCAGGACCTGGCTGTTTGATGAAAGCTCGGTGTTGCCTTGAAGAGCACTACTCAAACATTCGGCACATTCCAAAAGAGCCTCCTTGCTGATCTTCTCCAGTGGGATTCGTTCTGTCTGCTGCCGAGTCCGTCTAAGGGTGGGTTTGGCGGAAGTAGGGCCAGGCCCGCCACTGGAAGCACCGTTGGCCATCTTAGTTTGGGTGTTGTTGTTGATAGAGGGGACTATGGGGGCTGGAGGCACTTGTGGTGGTGGTATAGATGGACGTGCTCCTCTGGCTTCTCTTCCTGACCTTTTGACGGCATCTCCATTGACCTCAATGTTTCCACTGACAACCTCGTCAGCTGAATCGGCACTGTAGGAGTGTTGGAGGGAGCGGAGCATGGGCGGTGGAGGAGGTGCACATTTGGGCTTCACCAGTCGCGGTCGGTCACGATCGCCACTGTCGGACAGCAGTTTAAAGCGGTTGCCCTGAGAGTCCACACCGACTAGGTGCACATCAGCTGAGCTGTGCTTAAGGGTTGGGGAGATCAGCACTGGAACTTTGTGGTTGTGCAGATTGACCGAAACAAGAGTGGAGGTTTTCGATGGAGATGACCAGCCTTGCCTGTCATCTTGCCCATCTTTTCCTCGTGTGTTGGAGTCTGAATTTGCCTCTCCCCCTACACCCGGTGCCCTAACTCCACCTGCGACCCCTCGTGGCAAGAGTTTGGCTTTGGGACGATCTCGTATCTGAGCCGTACCTTCGTCAAGCTTCCTCAGGATTGCATCTGAAGGTCGTGCTGCCCCATTCTCTGGCTGTGAGGTGGTGGAAGTTGTACGTTCTAATGGGGGTTTGCTTCGGTTTCTTGGTAATGTCAGCGCCATCCGCTCTAAGTCCGGCAACCCGGCAGACATAGAGGAAGTTGAATTGGAACGAGGGAATGGCTTGGTTCCACTTCCTTCGTCTATTCCAGAAGGTTTACCAGTCCGCAATCCCAGGGTCTTTTTGATAAGGCGAGGGGTAAAGAAGCCTGCAAGGCTTCCCCAACTACTACTGCTTCCCACTTGACCAGAAGTTGCTCCAGAGTTTGAACTTGAGGGTTTCTGTCCAAACGTGGCCCCACAACAGCGGGATTGCACGTGGTTCCCCTCTGCATGAGATGGAGAAAAATTCAACCCATCATTTTGGGGCAATGGAGGTGGAGGGCCAGCAAACCCAGCCGTGGGCTCATACTTTTTATGGGGCTGGGTCTCCATCTCCCGGAAAGAGCTGCTCCTCTTGGGAGGCATAGGGAGATTCTGTTGCTGCTGAGGTGAGGATGAAGTAGAAGAGGAAGACATGGACTTCTTCTTCATGAAGGAACTGAAGAAGCCAGCCTTGCGGTCTCGGGTGAAGGTAGTGTCCAGGGAGTCCTCCAGCAGGTTAGAGGGAGACTTATCCCTCTGTTTACGTGGTAGGGCAGGAGAGCTGCTGGAGCGTCCATCACCCAAAAAAAGGGATGCTGCAAGACCTGAACACAATAGGACAACAGAACCAAAAGTCAAAGAACAGAAAATAAGTGGTAACAGCAGACATGCAATAAATAACTAAAACTGGAACACTTGCTTACTGCATAACTCAGTGCACAAATAGCATATTGTGCGAGACTGTGATTGCTTGACTATAAAATGAATATTTAATTTATTACATTGTTAACAATAGTGGCGTCTCAAGCAAAGGTCACAAAAGATAAACACATAGAAGTATAACATGGTGAGCCTGGTGTAAGTGAAGAATGTTGGATGATATTAGAGAACATTTCTGCTAACCCTGACTGTAATTCATAAGAAATAGCCTGGTATATGCTTTTATACAAGACACTGTGTAGTGCCTTTATGAGTTACTGCTACTGCTTGATGTCATTATTTAAAAATGAAAGTACATGACATCTCTTTAATTGATGGGGCAATATTTATGAGTGGGCCAAGATATATAGATATAAGATAAGATATATTTTTTTCTTTTTTACAGGTCCTGTGGCAAACATGAAGTCTAGATATTTGCTGTATGTAGAGAGTATCACTTGATATGTGCGGAAAAGTAAGGTTGCCAGGACAATCAATGGCAGGACAATAAAGATACAGGAATACAAAACAAGAAATGTATAAAACATTAAAAATAAACTTTTTGCATGCTTGAAAGGTTTAATAACATGACAAAAAGTAATTATAAACAATTCCACCTTAAAAGTTCATTTTATAGAAACTTTATGTAATTTTAATAAATAGCATATAAATAGTTTTAAGTTTAAAAACAATATTGCACAATACATGAAAAATGCCTAAACAAATTTTAATCAAAATATAGATACACGTGCAGTGCTTGTGTGGATACTTGGGGTTTAGTGACAGGACAAATGCAGCAAATGGGACACATACACATACACATACACACATACACAAATGGGATCACAATACATTTCAAACAATAAACACAAACATGAGAACAAAAGAAATATATATATATAGGACTGTCAATCTATTAAAACTGATAATCTAATTTAATCACACCCTTTTTCTGTGATTAATCGAGCTTAAATCGCACACTTCATGAAATTAAGCATAGACGATTTATCTTATCATTTATCAAATGTTTATTTTGTCATAATTTGCTATATCCAGCAAAGTAAACCAAAAGATTGAAGGGTGACACTCAAAAATCTGTATTTTCTGCAAGCTTTTTTCAAGATAAATTGAGATGTCTTTCCAAAAAAGGACACCAAAAAACCAAGTGATATAAGGACCCCATGAAAGCACATATGAAAGAAAAGAAAATCTGAATTTTATAGTATGTATACAGTGCAACAGCAAAGAGCTATTTTTACATTTTAAAATGTTGCAATAACGAACAGGACCACACGGAGATGCAAAAAAAAAAACCTTAACCAACCGCCTGCCGACTGCATATATCTACTACAGTACACAGATCCATTCAGTATAACTAAACACAGACGAATCAAAACATTATCATGAATATGTGGAAACAACATCAATGTACGAAAATGTCTGTGCCTGTGCATAAATACAATGTGCAATCAATGTGTCAAGAGCACTCATACATGTATTATTATAACGGACTCACACATGCTTACTGTACGACTCCTGTAAGCCACCGCAATCGTCTTTACCTTGATTGCAGTCTTCATACATCAAAACTTTACTAAGCAAGACTGGTTATCCATTTGAGAAAATATAATTTGTGTCATATCTGGCCATACAGTGGTGGGATGTGCTGACAATCAGTTCAGTCTGTACATGCGATGGATGTTTTGGATGGATTGTTTGAATGCATTAGCTTACTGGATCACTGGATTGAAAACTTTCCCGGAGTTTAGCAGCTTAAAATAATCTGATCGCAAGCATAAAAGCAAAATTGGGTTAAAGGGTTTTTCACAAACACGCACACACACACGCACACACACACACACGCACACGCACACACACACACACACACGCACACACAGGTTGAGTTTAAAGTAACTAGTCAATATTTTATGGCTATAGAACTTGTAGTATCACTGGTATCATGATGAAAACGGTTTCTAAATAGAAAATAGTGAATTGGATTTTATTTCCTGTGTTGATAGTACAGGCATCAGCTGTGAGAAGCAAGTCAACCGATTGACTGTTTAGGAAACTGAGGAAAACCGTTTGAGGAAACTGCAAATCTTCTTATGTAATAAAGAACAGGTACAATTATTTTGCAATAAATCTGTAAAAGAAATATGTGTGTGTGTGTGAGTGAGTGAGTGAGTGAGTGTGTGTGTGTGTGTGTGTGTGTGTGTGTGTGTGTGTGTGTGTGTGTGTGTGTGTATGTGTGTATGTATGATATAATACACAGAATGTTCTAAATCAGGCTATATTAGTGAAGATATATTGGTAGGGTTATATACTAGGTAGCTCTGTTAATCAGTAATGAACACCACTCCCATTCTCTTGAGCTTCTGTCTGAGCCGATTGAGCCGGAGTTGAGCCTGTATACCTGCAGGGCCGTGAGGTCCTGCCTCCTCCATATTCTCTTTGTTCTCAGAGTGTTTCTTCTGCCCACGAGACTTTGAGGGCAACAGTGGCATATCGTGGCCAAAGGTGTGAGCGAGCCCACCTTGCCCACCAGATGCGGTTTTACACAGCTCTTCGGCGACCTCTGGAGAGGAGTAAGTAGACAGATTAATACTATGTTTTACATCTAAATACTGCGAGTCATATCTTCAACTTTATTTTAGTCAATTTTCAATGGTAAATTGTCATAAATGCACTTCTATATTTAATTCAATACAACCTATGTTATTTATTCTTTCCTTAAAGCCAATTTAAGACTATGTGTTGTGCTTTAATTTAACATTGAGTATATAAGATCTGTATAAAAAGTCAGCTTGGTTTACAGCTTCCTCTGTCTCTCAAAACAGATGATGCAATAATACCTTCTGAGATGCTCGAGTCATGGAACATGGTCTCAAAGGCCTGGTGAATCTCAGCAAACGAGGGTCTATCTAGTGGACTCCACTGCCAGCCTACCAACACACAAACAAACCATGGCTTTACTCTATGCTTAAAAAGTTTAGGGTCATGTAAAACTTTTGAAAAGAAGCAATGACACGTTAAATTGCTCACAAGTGACAGTAAAAGTTACAAAATGAATGTTACCACAGATTACCATTTCAAACAAATGCTGTTCTATAAAAAAAAATTAAGTCCTGAAAAAATGTTTTTCCTCAAAATTATAAGCAGCAAATTAGAATGATTTCTTAAAGAATCATGTGACACTGAAGTATGAAGTAATGGCTATTGAAAATTCAGCTTTACCTTCAAAGGAATAAATTACATTTTAAAAATATCAAGATATAAATAATATTAATATTTCTCAACACTGCATACTGCTAATATAGAATATGTATGATATTATTTGAATATACACTAGAATATGACTTGACATTATTTGAATATACACTAATGAGATAATACTTTTTAAAGTTATTAAGTAAAAGCTAGGAAGTGTTTTTAAAGTCACTGCTGGTACTCACAGGCTCTCATGAGCTCATAGACTTTAGGAGGACAGCCCTCGGGCTGCTCCATGCGGTAGCCCTTCTCCAGCAGATCGTACACCTGAGACAGGTCGATTCCTGGGTATGGAGACATGCCATACGTCGCAATCTCCCAGAGCAAAACTCCAAATGCTGGAAAATTGGGGAAAATAAGCAAGTCACTTATTTATAAACAAATCAACCATTTTTGTCTGTAACAAATAGCGCTTAATGGAGTAGCAGGACTTTCAACACAATTCTTATAACAAAATGAAATTAGTAACTGACCCCACACATCTGATTTGATGGAGAAGGTGTTATAGGCCAGACTCTCTGGCGCGGTCCATTTGATGGGGAATTTGGCCCCAGCATGAGCGGTGTAGGTGTCGCCTGTCATCAGCCGGCTCAGTCCAAAATCAGCCACCTTGACCACATGATTCTCTCCAACCAAACAATTACGAGCTGCCAAGTCCCTGAGAAAGAGATTGAGAAGATGGAGTGAGATCTCTCAATGGGATATAAGACCATATAACCATCGAGAACTCCTGAAATCTACTGACGGTTGAAGAGCAACGCTCACCTGTGGATGAAGTTCTTCTTCTCCAGATACTCCATGGCAGAAGAGATCTGAGTGGCCATGTACAGCAAAACCACAGCATTGACCTGCTCCCGGTCACACTCACGCAGATAGTCCAGCAGGTTCCCGTGTGGCATGTACTCGGTCACTATATAGAATGGAGGCTCCAATGTACACACACCTAGAAAAGCGGAATCAAAGCAAATGACCAATTTGGGACAAATCTAGAAACAGATTTTGGTTAAAACAAACAATTGTTATTTCTTATTTGAGCAAAATGGGTAATGCATACTCATTAATGGTTGATTAACATAGTCGTGAAGTTCCTTGAGATTTTTTTCTAAACTGTCTAGACAAGGACATCTCTTATTGGGTCAACTGAACCGAAACCAGTTAAAGCATATATTGTGATCCTGGACCACAAAACCAGTCATAAGGATCTTTTTTATTACTAAGATTCATTCATCATCTGAAAGCTGAATAAATAAACAGCTTTTCGTTGATGTATAGTTTGTAAGGATAGGACAAAATTTGGCCGAGATACAACTATTTAAGAATCTGCAATCTGATCGAAATCTAAATATTGAGAAAATCGTCTTTAAAATTGTCCAAAAGAAGTTCTTAGCATTGCATATTATTAATCAAAAATTAAGTTTTGATACATCTATGGTAGGAAATTTATTAAATATCTTCATGGAACATGACCTTTACTTAATATCCTAATGATTTTTGGCAAAAAAGAAAAATCTACAATTTTGACCCCTCATAATGTGTTGTTGGCTATTGCTACATATATACCCATGCTACTTATGACCACTTTTCTGGTCCAAGGTCACATATAGCTTCAAATCTGGAGTTGCTGACTAATTTTTCAGGCAATATGTCAACTATTAAAAAAAAAAAAATTGCAGTACACTCACCTAGCAATTGTACCAAATTGGGATGTTTCACCTCCTTCATGACTGCAGCTTCCTTCAGAAACTCTTCAACCTCCATGGTGTCCTCCTTTGAAACAAAATAATCCAATATAAAATATTAACACATAACAGAACTAGCCAAACAACTACAAAAACAGAAATCCATGGGTGCAATAAAATGACAAGCCACTTGGTGGCACACAATAACCCATAAACAGTTCAATGCGATAAAAACCAGTGAAATAGGGGGGAAATATTGAAATGGGAGCATAGGCACAAAAACACGAACCTTTAGTGTTTTTACGGCTACAGTGAGGTTGTACTTTTTCCAAACTCCGACGTACACCTCTCCGTATTGGCCTCCGCCTAACTTGTGCTTCATGGTGATGTCGGTGCGCTCCATCTCCCACTTGTCGTGGATGGGGGAGACGCCGTAGACGGTTGGCTTGTTGCATTTTGGAGCAGGATAGTGTAATGTGGTTACCAGACCATCTGCCACTGTGGAATGATGATGAACCAACTCAGCTAATGTGCTGAAACGACTTTCAGCTGTTACATAGACCTGAGGCAGAAGAGAAGGAGACCAACTTTAAAATCAAAGGAAAAGGAGCTTGACTTTTGTAAAGCAGAGTGAAAGGAGCCCAACCTTTCCATCAGAGGCGGTGTTGATCCGGTAATGATAGACCCGTCCCTCATAGCGAAGGGAGATGGAGAGCTGGCCAGGGCTGCTCTCACTCTCTCTCACTAGGAAGCTGCCGTTGATCAGGCTGCTGAGCAGGTACTCAGCGGCACTGCGGGACACGGGTCCATGATACCAGCTGTGCTTCTCCAGACTGTTCACGGGGGTGATGTAGTTACTGGGCACCCAACCCTGGCCATTCTTCGACCGGACTTCACTCCACTCGCCATTCTGGTTGTACCCCAACACTCGCAGCTTCTCTCCTGAAATGCAAAAAAGAACAGAACATTGTACAAAGCGATCACTCTGTGTTCAGATCTTCTCACATTTTTATGCATAATGTTTTCCTTATGATTCAACAATGTAATCCCTTGTTATTCATACCAATGCTTCTCCCTTGAATGGAATGGAATGAGAGATTAGAAATGCAAGCCACAACAAGCCCATCGTTCAACTATAAAAGCACATCAGGTCTTTCAAAATAAGGCAAAGTGCATGTTTACGTAGGTAACTACAGTAATAATTCAGAAATAAGATCTGTTTGGGCTTGTCCATTAGGTAGTGTTTTCATCTAATTTTTCATCAAATATGCATGTCAGACGGACATCTCTGGCAGCTGCACCATGCTCCATGACAGTTAAAAATAGAATTATGTAAAAAAAATTTTTTTTACAAGATATGCCTCCAAAAAGCACTATTGGGAACATCCCACGAGCCTTGTGTTCTCTTCAATTAAGCTGTGCTCCATCAAGCTGTTGGGAAAAAAAAGAACGCTCCAAACCCTCTATAGTGTTAAATCTAGGTGTACACTGTGCACAGTCAAAAACAATGATGTAACCAATTACCAAAATAACAAATAAGGCCACTTTTTGGCACGTTTGTGTATAATTTTGATCAAACTTATATATATAAAATGCATGTAAATGTATTTCTATATATATATATATATATATATATATATATATAATGCATGTAAATGTATTTCTATTCATGTATGTTACTGTTGAAAAGTTGTGGTTGGTAAGATTTTTTCAATGTTTTTGAAAAAAGTATCTTGTGCTCACCAAGGTTTGCATTAATTTGACAAGAAAAATAAAAGAACTTTCTTTTTTAATATATTTTAAAAAGGTAATTTATTTTTATGATGTTGAGAAAGCTGAATTTTTATATTTTTGTGGAAATTGTGATGCATTTTTCAGGATTCTTTGATAAATCGAAAAATTCAAAAATAATTTATCTTAAATAAAAAGCTTTTGTGCCATTATAAAAGTCTTTCACTGTTACGTCGGATCATTTTAATGCATCCTTCCTGAAAATAATAAAAAAAAGAATAAATGCTTTAAAAAAAATCTTACTGCCCCCAAACTTTTGATTGGTATTTTGAATGATACGTTTGGTTTAATTCCTTTGATCAATCATAGGTCCAGCAGAGGGTGCTCTCCTCCTGCCAAGGAAACACATTTTAGGCCTGCTAGCTTTCAGACACCAAGTGCTTTTTCCAATCCTAAATCGACACTGGCGCGGCAACAAGGCCCATGCGAGAAGACAAGAAGAGGCTGGTGCATTGGTGCATTACATTACCGGCCATTAGCGATTACTTCAGAGAAAAAGAGCAGACTGCTAACTCCCTCTCTCTGAACTCTTCTCGTGGGCTAGTCTGTGTTTACCCACCTGCTTTTCACCCAGCTGAAGGGATTACACTTCAAAGTGGGCATTAGCGTTAGCTGTTTCAGCGTGGAGCATCTGAGCACAGAACCGCCTGACTCGTTCCCTAAGTCTATGGAAAGAGCTGTGGGCGTTAGCGCATATGGCTAAGGTTGGTGCCCATGTGTTTATGCTCTTCAGTTGAATAAAACTCAAAAGTTAAGCATCCGCTTTCATTTTTAGCTTGGTTCTTTGATCCTACAAACTGCTGCTGGGAAGAGGAACAAGTTGTTCTGAAGTATAGCAAAGAGGAAGGAGAGTGATGGAAGGAAAAGGAAAGATGCCACCACCATGGCTTTGTTATACAGAAAGAGGAAGTTATCCATAACAGTTGTGAAGACATTCTTCAGCTTTGTTTTTTTTCCAGGTATTAAAATTGGTCTTGGGTTTCACTTGAGTTTACACTATCAATGCAATGAGGTTTGTCATCCGTGTTCAGAGGTGGAGATCAAACGGTGAACGTTTTCAGTGAAACTGAGCACCGCATGTTGCGCAACCACTCCTCTCCTTTCGATTATCATACCTTTCGTGATGCTCAGTGTGTTGTCACCACTGGCAACAAAGTCGTAAAGCGCTACAAAGAGGTTGGGGTCACTCTCTGCAGCCCCCAGCAGATTCTCCTTCGAGCTCCAGCGCACCGCCTCCGTCAGCGACGTCGAGTCCAGTCCAAACGGCCTGTGCAGGGCCTCTGTGAGGAAGAAAGAGGGACAAACAACAGGCTTTATGAGTAACAGAAAACATAAGCAGTTGTTGATGGAGCATATGGCATCTCCAACGAGACGAGGCTTCTGGGAAGGGCAAAATGAGTCAGTGTATGAGGGGAGGGGTTTCAGGAGTTGACGAACATGTTAACGTCAAGGTGGGGAGGGAGAAGAGAAGTGAAGCAACTGCAACCATTTGACACAAAATGAAAACAAGGAGGATGATTTAAAATGAAATCACTTTGCTCCTTATGTCATACCTCACTTAACATTTTTTTTGCAAGTAATATGTGTTAACAATATTATGAAGGCTACACAAAACCTCAATAAGTCATAAAAAAACTAAAAAAACTAAAACAAAACTGTACTATATGTTAGGGACATTAATCATGAATGGACATTCAATTAATTCAATTAATAAAATAACAATATTAATTTTGTCAATAATACAGTCAGTAATTATTGAAATATTTTACAATCCTCAAAGAATTATTGGAGAAAATGTATGTATATTTTTAACATATACACAAATAATAATATTAATAACAATTATTATTATTTTAAAATATTATACTACATAAATAATAAAAACCAAAAAGTTATTTCAAATGCA
Source organism: Carassius gibelio (assembly GCF_023724105.1). Taxonomy (NCBI): domain Eukaryota; kingdom Metazoa; phylum Chordata; class Actinopteri; order Cypriniformes; family Cyprinidae; genus Carassius; species Carassius gibelio. The sequence continues at coordinate 8,600,968 of NC_068403.1, read as the reverse complement.
GCAGACTGAAATGTATTAAATATTTTCTAAATACTAATAAAAGTAGAAAATGGATTTTACTATAAATTACAACGTTATTCCTAAATTTCTAACAAAAATTCCAAAAATTCTTAATTTATAAAAAGTAAATGACCACCAGAAACCCCCCAAGAGCAAACCATTTGACCAAGAAATAGCTTCTACATTGAAACAACACAAACAAATATCAATACCCTCAACCTGAAATCCTCCACAAACAAAAAACAACAACAACAACAACACAAAAATCACTGCCATTCAGGGCGCCGTTATAGCGATGTCTACCTGCGAAGCAATAGTGGTCCACATCCTGTGGGTTGGAATGGTTGGTCAGCCTGACCCTTTCTTCTTCAAAACTGCTGCTGGACGGCAGGGTCTTCAAAGGCATAATCTAGCAGTTCTAGATTAGTCTCTGATCTCACTTGTACTAAAACACAGACCTAATGTGTTGATGGTTCTGCTTCTGTCTGAGAGGGTTTGATTCTTAAGGAACATCTTAAGGAGAGGAGGAGCATGAAATAGCTTTGAGGTTGGAAAAATGGTGTGGGAGAGTCCCCACGCCTTGAGCATGCCTGCGTCTGCTGGTCTTCCTCTACAGCTGTCAACCAGCCACAAACACACCCACCAAGCATGTCTGGGCAGCTGCCCCTTTCCTCAGGGAAAAGTGTGGCAGGACAAACCGTCGGACGAGGTAGAAATGAAAAGGCATCAGAAACTCCCTTTACTGATCCCTATGAAACATATTCTGCCACTAAGATTAGGCTACAATAGGTTTACCTTTACAAAACTGTGGCGTTACCATAGTAGAGGGTCTGAATCAAATAGTAATCCCATGGAATTGAACACATTCACATCCCAAGGTAACTTAACAAATAGCTAAATTAAGTTAAATTATTCAACATGAATCAAAATATCAACGACAGCAACAAAAAGTCCATCACAATACAAAATATCTACAAAAGATGGGTCCCAATGGGTGACTAGTTATTCAAAAAACAACTAGATGCTCTAAAGTTAAAATACATAAATCAAAATCACTAATGGTTAAACTACCATATTTTTCGGACAATAAGTCGCACCTGAGTATAAGTCGCATCAGTATAAAAATACGTCATGATGAGGAAAAAAACATATATAAGTCGCACTGGACTATAAGTCGCATTTATTTAGAACCAAGAGAAAACATTAACGTCTACAGCCGCGAGAGGGGGCTCTATGTCTTCAATGTGGACTACAGGAGCACGTAGCAGCATAGAGCGCCCTCTCGCGGCTGGAGACGGTAATGTTTTCTATTGGTTAATTTCTCTTGGTTCATTTCTCTCGGTTCATGTCAAATTAATTTTGATAAGTCACACCTGACTAGAAGTCGCAGGACCAGCCAAACTATGAAAAAAAGTTTGACTTATAGTCCGGAAAATATGGTAAGTTCTATTTCAATTTTATATAAATGCTTTTCTTTTAAACTTTCTATGCAAAGAAAACATCTACTCTATATTGTAATAATATTTCACAATATAAATTTTACTGTATTTTTGGTAAAAAAAAATAAAAAATAAAAAAAAAGCAGCCTTGATGCGCATAAGAGACTTACTTTAGAAACATTAGAAATCTTACCAACATCAAACTTTTGAATGGTAGTGCATATAACAACATAATATTCAAAAGCATTATCATACCGACCAAATATAATAATAATTTACAGATTACAGTAACAATGTTACTGAATTATTAGTGTACAACAGTAACAAAAATATCAGCAATAACCAATAGTCTAAATTTAAAACACACATCTGCATTTTATACCATCTGTTGTTAAATAAAATAATCTGTCTTATGTAAACGCCAACTAAGAAACTCATTCAGTCAGCTCAAGTAAAACCAAAGCTTCCAGTTAAGATGGATTAGTAAATCAGTAGTTTGAGCAACCCACCAACTAGTTGATTTTTTGTGATAAATATGTTGTTTTGAACATCCCTAAAAGAACCCACAAAACTCCTAGTGTTGTTGACACATGCACATTAATTATCCACAGAAATAACAGCATAGCAAATTAGACTTAACTAAATAAATAACCCTTAAAAATAATATTAGGGCAAAATGTAATCGATGGTTCAACAAGTCTAAAAATGCCCCTATAAATGAAACCGGAAACAATCACTATGAATAAAAGACAAAACAAAGACTGGTCTTGCACAACTTAATAAACCTGCGAGAACACGCAGCTGAGACAGTCAATGCCTGTTTGCCACACAAACAGATACATACTGTACAGCCCTACCTTTATTCCGGACCAGCATGCAGTGCTTCCCAGTCCTAGTCAGATGACTGATCCACAGCTCCCAGTACATGATCCCAGTTCCAGTATAAGGGCTAATAGGAAACCACTCCAGTGTTTAATTCACTCTACAACACTCAGTTGAAAATCGGCAACGCTACTCTTGGTTGAATCATTTCAGAGTCTCTGGTGCAGCTCAGCGCTCAGAGTTTCCAGCGCCGCAGCCGGAATGCCAGTGCGACTTGATTGTGGGCCTCCATGCCAACTGCCCTGAGTAAGAAATATCCACATGTGCTTGTGTGAGATATGGGAAGAGTGGAGTTCTGAGGGTGGTTTTATTGGATGTCCTGTGAGGGGAGGCGTGTGGGGGGCCCGTTGGTTTTAGAAGGGGGTTGGAACGAGCAGATGGTTCCATTTCTACACCATGTGTGCTGCCTACCCAACATCCTCTTGGGAGAGGCTGGAAAAGCATAGAGGTGTGGAAACTCTAGTGCAAAATGCCTGTACCACATTAAATGTACCCTAGTTTCAGAGCAACATGTAAAATGTATTAAGATGGGACACTCAGTTATTCAGTTACACCCAAAACCACTCAACAATAATCAAAGACATAAGCACACAAGACCTCAACAGACTAGATGACAGGATTCTATGAACATAATAAAAGAAAAATAGATTCAAGTCTCAATTCTAGACTACGTAGGCTAGACAGAAAGATGAGAGACCTAATGAGAGACACAGACAGATGTAATAACAGACATACAAGATATATATTGACAGACTGACAAACTTATTAAATGACAGATATTGACTGACAGATAGACAGTCTTTTGTTGTTACTTTTGATATGAAACAAAGTCTTTCAAATTCTGCCCATTTTATTAGGAAGTAATAAATACTATTTAAGCACTATTTAATGTGGTGTGCTAGATCGGTGTAGACACCTCTGATCAAGCGAAGTGGAACTGATCATCTCTCTCACTAGTGGGTACTCGCCTGAGTATAATCACTGGCATCAGGGTTGCCAGGTTTTCACAACAAACCCACCCAACTGCTATTCAAAACTAGCCCAATCACATTTTGAGGGGGGTTGACCAGTAAAAATCACATTCCAGGGGGTAAAATACATGTTTTTCAGCTGGGTTCATCTTGTAAAATTTCAATTCCAGGAGCCAAATATCACGTTATTGGGGACGCTTCAACCCGCGGACACTGTAAAAAAAATAAATAAATAAAATAAAATAAAAAAAAGTATTCCCTGATCTATAAATTCCATTATCCATGAATATTCAAAATATCTTTTTACAATGACCACAAATTGTAATTTTATTTTTTTCCCTTGCTTATTTTATTTAATTACAACATCAAGTTTACACACATGGGTCAAAAATGACCCATCTACACAAGCTTGATAAAACACGATATTCTATGAAAATAATTTTAGCAGTTATTTAGACCAGCACATTTAACATTTAACATGCACACATCACTGATAACCAATAAACTGTCTGTAGTGCAACTGTAGTGAATTGTAGTGAATGTGACCAAATAGATGAAAATAAAACTACACAAAACAAAATGACACAGGTACAGCACTCTCAAATTGCCATCCTCATGCTTCACTTTTTCTCTTGACAAGAAGTTAATTTATTTAGTCGCAGAACGACTGAGAATGGGAGATGTTTCACGCTTTGACAGCGTAAAAAACAGAATGACAGACAAATAGAAGGACAAACAGATAGATCTATAGATCACAATGTAAAGTTTTGTTCCAGTTCATTCACAAACATTCCTAACTCACTTACGCAATACTTTTGACTGATGTAGCAGTTGAGCAGCGCTGGGCACGTCGCGTGGCCGCATGTGTTTGCCCTGTGTGTGCTTTCTGTATGTGTCTTTGTGTGCAGGAGCTTCGCTGTGAGACAGCTGAGGAAGAACTGTGTGTGCGGTGTGAATGGCCATACTGAACGGACTGACCTGCACGGCCTTGTCCTGATGGGAATCTAGCGCAGCTGTTGTGCTGGGCTTAGGCCAGGCTTATGGCAGCTGCACCAGCACCTCTGTACTCTGGGGATGTTCTCAACTAACATGGCTTATGAACTAGAGATGCACCGATCAACCAGCCAGGGACCGGAATTAGTGGATTTTCCGCATGATCGGCTCGGGCCGGTGACCAGCCAGTCTACCTAACGATTTCGAGCCGGTCTGTTTTGACATCACACTTACAGTGACTGATAATATAATAATGTCGTGCCAGATGAGGCTCACACAGCCTGAGTGAGTGTGTGTGAAAGAAACTCATGCAGAAATCAAAGCTAATGATCACAAAAGCTCACACAGAAACTTCCATACTGCGGCAGTTAATAATTTATGCTATAATATATGATTTTGGTAAGCAACATTGAACGACAAAGATGTTTCCGCGAATATCAACACAGTGCAATGTGACACTGCAATGTGACACTGATTTTATACAGTAGTAGTTCGATAAACAAGAAGTTAAAATTAAGTGACTGACTACAAAGCCGCACTACCGAGGATGCACGTCCAAAATCAGCGTACTTTGAACGGGGAAACGCGTGCAGACCTACGTCACCAGTCTATTTGCCTAATCTTCCCGGTACTTTACACCGCGGTGGAAACACAGAAAGCAACAGGTCTGGGGGGAAAAAGTTCCTGGGAAAAAAAGTTCCTGGTACAAATGTTCCGGGTAATTTCGGTGGAAACGCGGCATTAGTAAAAAAAAAAAACTTTAAGAAACTGTGGGAAATTACATATGTTTTGTTATATACAGCATCTCCTTTTCAGTTAAAAAATCAGGGAAACTTGGTCCAGATGGGGGCAATTGTAATGTTTAATATTTTTTAATTATATAAATATTTTTTGCATTGAAAAAAGTATAGATTTTTGTTTGTATATGCAGTCAGTAATAATTCTTGGGAAATAAATTGCAATCGACAAAAATCGGTATTGGCAGGTCACACTTACAAAAATCATAATCAGTAATCGGAATTGGCCAAGAAAATTGCAATTGCATCTCTATTATGAACAGAACATCCTGATCTGAAAGGCCATTAAACAGCTATTCCTTCAAGATCAAGATAACTTTAAACTGCACATTTAGTTTCAGCACCAAGTCCAGCTTAACAATAAAATAGGCCCAATATTCAAACTATATAGCATCTTTCCTAAATAAATTACCTATAAATAAAACAATAGAAATTTCAATTGGTTATTTAAAATACTAAAAGCGATTTTAGGAATCATAATTTAAAAAATGTAAAATATGAAAAATAGATAACTGTAATTTTTAACAATTCCAGGCTTCACACAAAAATCACACTATTCACAGGATATTTTGTAAAGTTTGTCTGAGTAAGGAGGACTAAACAAGAGGGGGCAAGGTATAGCGATGGGTCAACAGTCTCAACTCCTCCCTGAAATCCAATAAACTAGACATTTCAACCGCCCGTCACCAGCTCTGTAATTCCAAAGGTACAGGACAGCCCCCTTAGATTACACTGGAATGAGACAAGTACATCTGTCATGCAGGAAATTATGACCAACATTCTCATGTGCAACAGCAGCATACAGGAGATGGCTCTGCTCAAGGATAACCACTATCCCTTATACTGCAGGAGTTTTCTCTGGACTGAAAAACTTTTCATACCAGAAGACAGAGCGATAAGCAGAGTCGAGCACATGCAAGTCGGCAGGTAGACAAATGGTGCCAGGTATCCCGTTAGGGTGCTAACTGCCTGCGTTCATTGCCTGAGTTTGGATAGACGGACAGTTATTTTCATGAAACAAACTAATGTACTCATTTCTGAGTCAACAAAAATAATAATGCAAAACGGACTGTTTTTGAACAGTAATCACCAAACTCTCACTTTCTGCCAGATAGTCCCATTCCAAACTCATGCAGTTAGTTGACATAATAGCGCTGTTGTTGGGCAAACACTCACATTTGTATCAATCTAAGAAGGGACAAACTTTACATTTCATGGTGAACTACTAGAATAACTGGGATAGAAGGAAGTAGAGCACAGCGCTCTCTTTCAAAATGCAAATGTCTTCAAATCGCATTTAGTCTGCACTATAAGCGAGCTGCATGCTGCACAGTCGACACAGGAATTGTCACTTGCACTACTGAGGCATTGTCACTAAAATTTATAAATTAGAGGTCGACCGATTGATTGGCCGGCTGATTTTTGACATTTTTTAATGAATCGGCTAGGGCCCACTGTTAGGGGTGTGCCATATCAAACCATCCACGATAATACTTATATAAATTTTTACATGATAAAAAAAAGTATCATATCACGATATCAGTGAAAATAGCGACACGATGACGTATGATGGATATACTTCCTTAGCATGCACAACAACAACAACACCGACACAAACCCAAATTGAAGCAGTTTGACTTGAAGCAGTGCTGTGCAGACTAGGGATGCAATGCTACCATTTTTTGTCACAAATTTAAACGGAGTGTGAACCTTTAAAGCAGGTTTATATATATATATATATATATATATATATATATATATATATATATATATATATATATATATATATATATATATATATATATATTTATTAGGGGTGTAACGATACGCGTATTCGTATTGAACCGTTCGGTACGACGCTTTCGGTTCGGTACGCGGTACGCATTATGTATACCGAACGGTTCGTTGGAGTAATTAATTATATTTGAAAAAAAAAAAAAAAGAGAGAGAAAGAAATATAATGATATGCGTTCAACAAGGTAGCCCAATAACCCAAACAACGTAACAGGCAACGCCCCTGACACTCCCGAAGAAGAAAAAAACACCATCTTATATGTTTATGTTAGGCTACTCAGCAGGCGCTCGCTCACTCAGTACGCGCTGAAGGCTCGTTGCAAAATAGCCAATGCGTTTAACAGACTAGAAATGAGAAGATCCTCCAATAACCAACAGGTCTGGTGTTTGGGTGCACTTTGGATTCCCTTTAAGCTATAATGGTGATGGCAAGAGAGTGGTGGATAAATAAACAACGGTATGTCGCATCTGCAACATGACAGGGTACACCAGCGGGATTACAAAGAAAAAAAAAAAAAAACAGCGGGAATATCTTGGATATATGCGTCAGTACTATCTGGGAAAAGACGAAAAAAAGGAGAAACATGCACGCAGCAAACTATCCCTGCAGCATTTAGACACTATAGCTTACAGGGAATCCAACCCAAACACCAGACCTGTTGGTTATTTTAGGATCTTATATTTCTGGTCTGTTAAATGCATTAGACATTTTGCAACGAGCCTTCAGCGCGTGCTGAGTGAGCGAGCGCCTTAGGGGCCGTTCACATATCGCTCCTAAAAACGCATGGAAAACGCTAAGCGCGTCTTTCTCCTGAGGCGTCTGTCTTTGCTAAGCAACAATGACGTGCTCTCTCCATGAGACGCGGAAATTTCAGCGAAGGATAAATGGATTTGCAGCTCTAAAAATCGCTTGCAGTAGCTCTGCTACTGAATTTATTTCAAAATTGCAATCCATATACAACTATGATCAGCTGTTCCTTCATCTTGGCTGAGCTCTCAACGTTGTTACGGGAAAGGATGAAGCTGATTGGTTGGTTCTTGTCACATGACCCGCGGTGCGCTTGCGGCATTCTGAAAAGTTGAGATGTTTTTACATTTTGCTGTATCTAAAACGTATCGAACCGAACCGAACCGTGACATCAGTGTATCGTATCGAACCGAACCGTGAATTTTGTGAACCGTTACACCCCTAATATATATATATATATATATATATATACACACACACACACACACACACACACACTTTATTATACATGTATTATAAAATTTTACTAAAGGATCCTTTTAATTTCTATAAAGTTGCTTTGCAACGATTTGTATTGTAAAAAAGCGCAATACAAATAAACTTGAATTGAATTGTATTCTGTAATGACAGCTTTCCTAAAAATATATCACGACCCCCGTATCGTATCGCCAGATTTTTGGCAATACACAGCCCTCGTCTGATCAATACCCGATCTGCAGAAAATGCCAGTATTGGAGCTGATAGTGATCTAGAGTATCAGATGGAGGAGCATATCTTTAGTAAAGCGGTGTGGAGAGGGGAGGGGGCCGGTGATTTTCACCGACTAACTAGCGTAAAGAGACAACACTCATGGACTACCGCAAACAGAGTATGTGAACCTCACATACAGCTCACAAAATAATGCTTGCGCTGTGTAAGCTATTGTGCAACAATTACATGACAGTGCATGATCAAACATTTAGGTAAGATAAACATATATTTTTGATAAAATGGTCCCCTCCACCCCTGAAATGAAAAAAAATAATAATAATTTAAATTTAAAAAATCTTCTTACAAGAGTCACCTAAGAAAGGAATTAATTTTCCAAAATTAAATTCAGGCCCTGAATATATGTCTAAAAATGTTGATTGTATCATGACCATAAATAATTCTAAATGATAAAAAAAGGCTTTATAAAGATTGGATCACCCCTAACCTGTAGTTCCACCAATCAACCATCGGTGCCGATTAACTGGAAAAAACGATACATCGGTCGACCTCTAGTAGAAAGTATTTCAATACTGAACATACCACACTTCAGAGGTGTGAGGCAAGAACATCCATTACACCCCAGAGTGCTGTTAAAGTGTTGCACTAGGGAATGACAGCACATGCTCACGTGTTTATCTGAAAGCGCTCAGCACATCACATCACAGCAGAAGCCATGTGGTGCAGGACGAGCCCTATTTTTAGATCCAGCACAAAACAAATCTATCTGGCCATAAATACCCCCAGAATAATTACACTATACGTGCACAGAGGAACCACCAAACAATGATTCCTCAAACAATGGGCCCACATAAACAGAAAGACAGATCCTGTTCATTCTCAATAATGAGGATCCAACATAAATACTCAGAAACAACAATTGCACAGTTGTCTCCCCTCTCACTCAGTCTCTTCCTCTTTTTCAGTTAATGGCTCTCCATTTGAAAAGACTAGATCTGTATTACAGGCCAACAGACAATCTGATGAAGACAAACTACAATACAAAGAGAGATCTTGTGAAATTACCACATGCAATTAACTGAATGTCAATAACAGGGATAGTAATAGTAGTGAATGTAACAATTCCAATTCCAATTCTTAAGAACCAATAAATCTTTTTTTTAGTTCCTTTGAGGAAGAAATGAAAGAATGAAATTCTATTGCAAAATGATGAGGTTCCATTTAGTGTTTGCACAGACTTTTAATAGCTCATATTATAATATATTAAATAAACATATCAAATATATACAAATACAAATATTTCATAACTACAAAAAACTAAACTTTTCATTCATTCATGTATTTTATAAAACACTATTGACAATATTTAAAAGCATCAAGTTATTTGCATTTGACTACCTTCAAATGTGAAACAAAAAGTGATCACAAACAATGTTTGCGTATACATTTACAATAGTTCTGCCAATTTTTCATAAAGAGTTGTAGAGTTTGCTGAAATTTCCAATTAAATGTATGACAGACAGTAGTATTACATCAATACATCCTCTGTTACTTCAACAAAATCTTATTCACCTACATGTGAGGACATGAGTTTGTTGTTTCAAAAACACTACTGTTCAAAATTTTGGGGTTGGTAAGATTTTTTTAAATGTTTTAAAAAACATAAGTCTATTATGCAAAATACAATAAAAATCATCAATATTGTATATGTAAAATTTAATTTATTTTAGGTGGCACAGCTAAATTTTCAACAGCCATTACTCCAGTCTTTAGTGTCACAGTAACCTTCAGAAACCATTCTAATATGCTGATTTGATGCTCAAGAAATATTCATTCTGATTATTATTGTTGTTGAAATCAGAGGAGTGTTGGTTGGTATTAAGGTTGAGCGATATGGCCAAAAAAATTATCACAATAATATACTGGTTCTGGTGGGTGTACAAAGAACCTGTGCAGCAAATCGGTGCATTTTTGTAAGAGAAATATCCATATTCAAAATGGAATAATCCCTTCAATGTAGCTTGCAGTAACAGTTGTACATGAAATCAGCTCCGTCCTGATGAAGTGTGAATTCAGCTTTGCGTATGTGTCTCCTCTTAGCTTATATCGAAATTCTCTGACATTCTTCTTTACAAATCCTTGTTATGTACTTTTAATTAGTGACCGTTGTTTTTTGTTTTGATCTCTGCTGCGTTTCTGCATGTGTCAATAAGCGGTGCATGTGCAAATGCGACCTCATCCTTCATCAACCCGGAGCTGCTTCCATGTACAACACTGATTGCAAGCTGGATTAAAGTGATTAATCGCGTCAGTTTGAACTTTGATCCACATGGTTTCTGCAGAGTTTAATCAGTCAAATTTAAGACTTTAAGACCTTTTTATGACTATTGGGATTTGAATTTATGACCTACACAAATTACGATAAATAACTTCAGTCATTTAAATTCCTTTCAAAAGTCTTTTTTTATTATTGACTTTCATTGAAAGTAACAAGTTTTATTATTTAAAGAGTTATTCTATTATTTCTTAAGATTAAGAAACTGAAGCCTTCGCCTTCTTTTTCTTGAATATCAAGCACACAGGAACACTTAACAATTGTAACATTGTAAAGTAACATTGTAAATTAACAATTATTTTATGGAATTACTTTCCAAAATAACAAGTGTTATTGGTGTTTGGTCACAGTATTCAACACCCACAGGCAGGGGCGTAGCTGTGGTTTGCAGGGCTCCGCTGAAGTTTGTACCAGTGGGCCCTGTTTGAAATTGTTTAATTTGTATGTTCCTTCATTTTTATTTATTTTTGCTATTTACACAATGTTTACGTTTTTTTCAAGTTTGTAGGTGTCCAGGTACAGAAACCGAATAATTAAATGTAAAATAACACTGAATAGCCTTCAATGTAAAAATTAAATATACAATCAAACCAAAATTTATTCAGACAACATTTCTCACACTATTACAGTTTACTTGCTATTGCTTCTAAAATTGTTATAAAATATGACAAGAATTTAGAGTTAAACAAAAAATGTCAGAACAAATTCGTCTTCATAATGTCATAACTTTGATAGAAATGTATGTAATGGATTACAATAAACCAAAACTACAGATTAGTTATTATGACAATATATACACAACTATCAATACTTTGTTGACCAATTACCAAGCAATGCTTCATTTTGTTCAGACTGTGGTGTATGGAGGGATTATTTGGTCAGATTATAAACTAAAAGTCTAAAACTAAAAGTCTTAAACCAAAACTAAAAATCTAAATTTGAAACTTAAATTCCAAATCGAAAATTAATTTGGTATTTAGGATTGGGCATTTCGTATTTAGGATAGGGCATTTTCTATTTAGGGTTGGGCGTTTGGTCATTTGGCCATTTAGGATTTAGGATTGGGCATTTATGATTGGGAATTTGGTATTTAGGATTGGGCATTTAATCATTTAGCCATTTAGGATTGAGGATTGGGCATTTGGGGATTTAGGATTGGGCATTTAAAGATTGAGGATTGGGCATTTGAGGATTGAGGAGAGTATGCAAATTAGGAGGCGTGGCCCAAATACCGGAGGCTGGGTTTGAAATGGCTGGTGCGCAGAGGCACCTTATGAACAGCAGAGGGAGCTCCCAGTGCTAAGTGTAATGAAAGTAATGTAATTGTAATGTAATTCTGTTTCTGTAATGAAACCGAGTGAGTGAGCGGCTTGAGCGAGGACTGTGTGATAACTTCAACTTAATGACAGCTTTGTAACATTTGTGGCCTCAAACACAAAGTTACCAGTGAAAGGAGGGCTATCGGTCTGATGACGAGAAAGCAGCAGACAGTGCAGCAGGTAAGATGCTAACATTAGCTACTAGTTATATAAGCTGATATTGCTAACATGCTTTAGGAGGGTATTATTATGTTGGGACATGCTGTTTTGTTTTTTAAACTGCAGTTAACCCCTCTGACATTAGTAGATACACTCCTTTCACATTGCCACTAGATGGTCTTGTTTCTGTTTTTTTTTTTTGCTATATAGCCTATATATATTTTATAAAGATTGTGAGAGAAAAGAAATTAGTCCTCCTTTCACTGGTAACTTTGTGTTTGAGGCCACAAATGTTACAAAGCTGTCATTAAGTTGAAGTTATCACACAGTCCTCGCTCAAGCCGCTCACTCGCTCGGTTTCATTACAGAAACAGAATTACATTACAATTACATTACTTTCATTACAGTGTGCTCCTTAGCACTGGGAGCTCCCTCTGCTGTTCATAAGGTGTCTCTGCACACCAGCCATTTCAAACCCATCCTCCGGTATTTGGGCCACGCCTCCTAATTTGCATACAATCCTCAATCCTCAATCCTCAAATGCCCAATCCTCAATCCTCAAATGCCCAATCCTCAATCTTCAAATGCCCAATCTTAAATCCCCAAATGCCCAATCCTCAATCCTAAATGGCTAAATGATTAAATGCCCAATGCTAAATACCAAATTCCCAATCCTAAATCCCCAAATGCCCAATCCTAAATCCTAAATGGCTAAATTACCAAATGCCCAATCCTAAATACAAAATGCCCAATCCTAAATACCAAAAGCCCAATCCTAAATACCAAATAAATTTTCCACTTGGACTTTAAGTTTCAAATTTAGATTTTTAGTTTTGGTTTAAGACTTTTAGTTTTAGACTTTTAGTTTATAATCTGACTCAATAATTCCTCCATAGTGGTGTGAAAAGGTTGCATTAGCTATTCAGAAAAAAAAAAAACACATAAGCAATGCATGGCGCTTTATAAGGTGCTGAATAATTTTTGTTCCCAATTTTATATATAGATAGATAGATAAAACATTTATCTATCGATAGTAACATTTATATCCTATCTATTTCACTAGTAGTTCACTGTATGAAGATTCTTTGGGAATAATACGTCACAGTTGGCTTATACTCACTTACAAAAATGTATTAGTGTCCTGTACCTACTAGTAAAATATGTATATCAAAAATTATATCTGGATTCTGGATAATTTTTGGTTTGACTGTGCATAAATTCTTGTTAAAACTACAAAGTAATGCAGTCAAGAGCAGTGAATGATTTTTCTTTCATTTTCTTGGATTAACATTACAGCAGCTAGTGGATAAATTAGGCGCGGCCACTTTAAGAGACGATGAACGCATCTTTTTCCTCAACTGTTTACTTTCACTTAAGAAATAACTTTTTTTTCGAGCATACTTTCCAAGGCGGGTATTGTGACATATTTTGTAAGTATTTGTCGGCACAAGAACAAAAAGAAGCAAATTCTGTGTTCAAGCGTTTTGAGACGCCTTTCACTGCGTGAGCCCTGAACACCAAAACACCACGAGTACTGATTTGGGCTCTTTCACGTCCTTTTGTTTGTTTAAAACTGCGATTAGTATATGTTCGTTCATGTGCAGGAGGGACTGTCCATGATTCGCGGCTCTCTCTCTCTCCGCACCGAACACAGCACGCGAGTAACCAGCTACTCAGTTCAACTTTTACGTGTCTTGTGTTTGGATGCTTGATAACGAATGTAAACGACGGGCTTGAGCCAGCTACTAAACGCACCGTCTTCGAGCCATAGATCGTTAAAGGTACATTTTCCCATTGTGATAGCCAGGATTATTTCATTTAAGATAAGCAGTGACTCAGTATGATACAGTATGTTCTGAGTTCGCGCGGGTTTCTCTGAAAGTAATTCTGACAAGTCTGTATGCTGCCACATGGACCTTGTAGTTCTGGAGCGCTGTGATACCAGTGTGATTCCACCCAGATTCCTCATACAGAACTACAACAGGTGAAAAATGAATGCCATTGCCGCTGCGAGCGCATTTTGATGGAAGAACAAATGAATGGACTAGCATATCAATTTAAGACGTGGCTAAATGTTTTTTATGACCTTGTATGGAAAATCCGGACGTTTTTATGACTTTTTATGGCCTTAAATTCTTATTGTTACATTTATGACTTTTTATGGCCCCGCGGAAACCCTGGATCCAAGTGGATAACGATCCGTGTGGCGCGATTCAAAGGAGTCGCGCTGTTCCGTTCCGTTTTTGGCCCATAAACATTGTATCGAACATTTATTGAACTCTTTATAAATCATTTCATCTGGGATAATTATATCGCAATAATTATCGTTATCGAATTATCCTAGTTGATATATAATGCTATAATAATTTTTTTAAGAATTCTTTGATCAATAGAAAGTTCAAAAGATCTGTATTTATTTTCAATATTTTGCAATATTACATTTACATTACGGTCACTTGATTAGTTTAATGCATCCATGTTGAATAGAAGTTTTCCTTTCCAAAACTCCAAAATTTTGAACAGTTACTGTAGTTTTTAGAAAATCTCAACCACATCTCTGATAAAACCTCTGCTCAGTGAACCTTCAATTTGTCTCTATTTCTATGGCCATTAATCTGGCAGGCTGGTCTGAATAACAAAGCACTTGGGATTATGGGAAATTGCCCAGTTCCATTCACTCAGGCCTACATTTGACGTCTTACAAAGCAGTTAGAACCCTGGCTACTGTAATTTACCTGTCCACTGGAGGTGCCAATGGGGCTCTTCACACAGTACCTGCAAAGCACTGTGGGACTGCTTAATGCTTCTCCCAGTCAACCTCTTTTCTTTTATGCTGGATCAGAAGACTAGAACACCAAGCTTGACAAGTCAGCGCAAACAAAATGACCTAAAGGAGGTTTCCTGAAAGAACACTGTTTTGACACCTGATCAATATTTTCACCCTGTGGTCAGGTGTCAGCATTGTCTTTATTGACCTGACACAAGCCCCTTTTAAACATACTCTTACTCTTTTGAAACAAAAATCGTAAGGAACATACAATGCTCTTTTTTACGATGGTACGGATCTTATGCAAATTGCCTACAAGCATGTACAAGCGTAGAAATCACACACACCCTACAGCATGAAGGTACTTATAACAAGCTTATGCAACACAACGCCACCTCAAGACACTTACTTTAAACTTACAAGCCTCTTCAGAATGAAACATTCAGTATGAAATTATGTTCTTTTCACTGGTGCAATGTGAATTTGCGTACTTTCGCATCCTCTTTTCTCTGTAGTCAACATTAACAGCGACAACCACGAAAGTGTTAGAAGTGCATGAGGTTTTAGATAACACCACAATGTAACCACAAGATGTGACATCAATGAAAATATTTTACACAGATTTACATATTTACACACTTAATTAGACAATCCTTAATCTCTTTCCATCCTTGTCCTAGATCTCTCAGTCTTTGCTTGGAGTAATTTTTTGCGCCGATAGCATCCAGACCTGCGACTGCTCCCTCTAAATAAAATCCACCTCAGCTTACACAAATCTAATGCAAAGTTTGTTGATCTGGTTGCCACAACAGAGTGTGTAGCACAGAATGCGTCAGAATGCTCATATCCTCCATATCTGATGAAATTTTCACAGCAGCCTCATCCTCTGTTTTTTAACAGCCAGTTTGCTCATTCCATATAGGCACTGATGGAATGCGATTACATTGCTTGTCATTTATGCAGATCCTTTCCATTTGGGGACAGAAATAAATTTGTGTTTTAAGAAATTCATGCTTTTATTTAGCAAGGATGCATTAAACTGATTAAAAGTGACAGTACATTTCAATTTAAAATAAGTGCTGTTCTTTTGAATTCTTTATTTATCATAGAATCCTGGGGGGAAAACAGTATCGCAGTTTGTACAAAAAATTAAGCAGCACAAATGTATTAAAATAGGAAATACTTATTTTAATTTGTAACAATATTTCACAAATAATAATAAAAATAATAATAATATTTATTCAAATAAATGCATCCTTGGTGAGCATAAGAGTTTATAAAAAAAAAAAAAATACCAGACCCACATTTTTGATAGTGTTATGTCTAACCAGTCATATAATAAATATGAATTATAATTAGTGTTCTATAAAAAAATCTGTGTACACAAACATAACACCTCTTTGTGCAGGTCTAAAAAGAGCCTGTTTAACCAAGCAACACCTAGAGGCCTGCATTTCATATAGGATGTGAGAAGTACATTTTTAAAGATGAAAGCTTTAAAATACACATTCTCAAAGGAAATTAAACCTTGGTGGTTAAGCCAACCATGTCACCAGGTAAGGGTGACCGCATTAACTCTGTCTCATAGATAAGACAGTTTAAGCCTTCAGTGTTTAATGAGCTTGGTGGGCTAAACCCATTACAGTTTATGGAGAGTAAATGAAATGGATGGATTGAATCACCCAAGTGGTCTTGCAATCAGAAAGTTTTGACAAGCTGTGAAGATCCTGTCTGAACACGCATTAGGACTTCAATACCACCACGGAGGCGTTGTCCATTTAAATACCACCATGGTTGTTGGGTGTTAACAAACCTGCCAGTGGATTTAATTATGCCGTACTCCACAGATCATAACATGTTTGATTCAAACGTCCATTATCAATACCAAATGGGCTGTACTACAGCTCAAGGGTGTGATAAAATCATTATATAACACGGTGAATCTATGTTATTAGCGAAAACGGAACACTCTGTTTCCGAAACTTCCCGTAGAGTGAACATGACGCACAAAAAAAAACGGCTGGGAAAGGGAATGGCGATGACACTTGAACTAAGCAGATGCTAGGACACGTCTCGCTCTAATGCCGGTCTCCTGGATTTAACCCTAATCTCCTCTCTGTCCCTTTGGATTTCACTACTGAATTGTGGGATTACTCACTCTGCGTTCCAAGACATATCGTAGCGCTCAGACAGGCTTTACTGATGGGAGTCAACTGGGATTCGTTAGAACTACTTTGATGTGTATGTGACCAAGAATGAAAGGCCAAACAGGGTTTTTATTGGGTCAGAATTTTTTTAATATATATTTTTTATTTGTACTAAAGGAGAAGACAAAGACCATCTAAAGGCAAACATGAAGACACAATCATCTTTTGGGAGAAAAATTAAGTAAATAAATATTTTAAAATATCTTAAAAAAAAATAATAATAATTTTCTCTCGCTGTGGAAAAGTTTTCAGTGCCTGGATTTAAAAAAAAAAATACAAAATGTAATTTACTCCACAGTGAAGTGCAGAAAAAAATGCATTTAATTGATTTAATTTCCATGAATCAGTTCAAAGCACTGCTTCAGTGATTCACTAGCATCATCACACATTAAATTAACCCCAAAAAGAGTGGCTAACCAACTACGACTTGCCAAGAGAGAAAAACACTGAAAACCACTGATCAGCACTGACTCTGAATTTAAGACTGCCTTATCCCAATCACTGCCTCAACATACAAGAATTACTCCAGTGTGTCATCTAATCCAGACCTTAATAAGGACGCAAGGAGAGGATGGAACCGGATAAGGCTGTTAAAATGAAGAAGGATTAGAGGTTGGCTAGGAGAGCACAGGCACCCACTTTTACACCCAGATGAGTATCCAAATCACAACTGACGACTGCAATTTTAACTAGACATGTTTAAAAAAAACTATGAAATGAACATTGATGCTCTATTTTGAGCCTAGTACCAAATAAAGTGTTCTAATGACCTCTAGTGGTGCAACAACAACCAAATCGAACCGTGGGCCAAGAGAGTCTTCACAATGAGTCAGAAAGAAGTCTGAGACTACTTTATAAAACTTCTCCTCAGCTGTTTTGCTTCAGTCTCTCTCACATATCAAAAAAATTGATTGTTTAATCTAATTTAGTCCATAATTCCTATCATCTTACATCCTGGGAATTTCACACGTGTCATAGTGCTGTGCATTCAAAGATAAAAGATAAAAAAAGAGATTCATGTAACACAATTACAACTCAATTACAGCAGCACTATGCCTGCATACCAGAAACAAAATGATGATGTCCATACAGCCCAAAAGCCACAACCTCACTCAAAATCCATCCACACTGTTCTCTCATATTTCGTTATCAGTCAGTCTGGACTGAATTCTCATTGAATGAGTCTCATTTGAAGCCACTGCAAAATATCAACATTGTTTGAAATGAGTCTGTGTTGCTGTGGCTTGGAAATGCATAGATATACAATGATGGAAAAGCTTTAGACAAATTGTCTATACATTTTGCCTTTTAAAAATGTGCCAGCTGAAGGTCCACACGGTTCGAAAAATCAATGGTTTTGGGTACTTTGGACTACATTAGGTTCAGAGCAGCACTTTGCACCACCCTACTGAAATAATAAAAGCCTGCTGGTACAGGACAGAGTTGATAAATAAATAAAAAGAACGTGGAATTGGCCCTGTGACCTCGGAACGGCAGCAGGCTGACTCACTGGCTGTCCACAGGGGATGGGAGACGCAGACAGGAGGACCACTCATTTATTCATTTAGCCCTCCGTCTGACCACACAGGTAACTTAAGAACAATTCGTCACAGTCGCTTCCGATGGAATTCCACTAGTTAGAAAAGAGATGCATATTCTATTCTCCTGGATCTGACGGAATTTCGCTCAGAGCTCGAAATGAGTCATCTGTCGATGTTCTGGATGCCCTATTGGACCGAAACGATTTGAGAAATCGAGCAGTACACCTCCCCCAATGCCTCTGCATAGTCATCAGACTCTAAGTGATGAGCGCACTGCAGATTTCAGAATCAAAGAGTGAGGAAGCTTCCTGTTGATGTTGTAATAACACAATGTTAATGGGAGGACTACAGTGATTCTGCAACCCTCAGCAATTTCAACATTTCAACTGAAACTAAAATTTGTCATATTTACTTCCACGAATTCCAAAAAAAAAATGTCATATGCAGGGTATTTTTTTTGAGGATTTTTTTTTCACACATCACACATTTTCTTTTAAGATAGTTAAATATTTAGTATTTTACATGATATTTACTATATTAGAAATAAACCATTTGAAAATAAATCACTATAAAAAAAAGAAACTTAAAAAAAAAACTGTTTAAAAAGTGTAAACTCTTGATTCTGTAATTGTATCATAGTATTTTTCACAAATAAAGAGCTACAAGAAATAAAGTACCATTTCTGACACTTGTTGGCCAAACAGAAAAACATATCAGCTGATACTGATCTTTTTATTTATTTTTTTATTTTTTTATGCCAATTATCAGAAAAGATCACATCTTACTGTATATGACATAGACCTAGAAATTGTGTTCCTAGAAAAAATTGTAGGCTAACACTTTGCAATAATGTTTTAAAACATGAATTAGCCAACAAGAACTGAAAATAAGCTGTGTGTTTTCATAGCATATTAATCTTTGTTAATGGCAGTTAATAAAACCACAGTTGTTAAATGGTTGGTTCTTGTTATCTTACAGTCCAACGTCCAACTTTTGCATTAAAGAGAAAAAAAATTATTAGTAAATGTTAAAATGAAGCTTAAAATTGTAAGTATTGTTTGTTGTTAGGTCATGTTAACTTATGTACTTAAAGGGGGGGTGAAATGCTATTTCATGCATACTGAGTTTTTTACACTGTTAAAGAGTTGGATTCCCATGCTAAACATGGACAAAGTTTCAAAAATTAAGTTGTACGTTTGAAGGAGTATTTCTGTTCCAAAAATACTCCTTCCGGTTTGTCACAAGTTTCGGAAAGTTTTTTTCGAGTATGGCTCTGTGTGACGTTAGATGGAGCGGAATTTCCTTATATGGGTCCTGAGGGCACGTTTGCCGGAAGAGCGCGCGCTCCCGTAGAGCAGAGCAGAGAGAGGCTGTGCACAGACAATCACTGATCAGAGCGAGAGCGTCGGGAAATGTCACAAAAGGAGTGTGTTTTTGGTTGCCAGGGCAAGACAACCCTGCAGAGATTACCAAAGAAAAAACAGCATTAAGGGACCAGTGGATGGAGTTTATTTTTACAGAGCATCAACGGAGTTGTGCAAGTGTTTGTGTTTGTTTACAAACAAAGCCCAGTTTGACGACGGATTTGCGTATCCTTTATTTCTTAAGGATGTTGCAATCCCAACGAAAAAGGGTCATGATTGTGTGTTGGAACCGCAGGCGGTGAGTAAAACTGCTTAAAATATCTCTGCCTCCTTGTTAGTGTGTCCGCCTCCCATCGGAGACCCGGGTTCGAGACCCGGGTTCGAGCCCCGCTCGGAGCGAGTCCTTGCTGCTGCTGCTGCTCTTGTTCAGTTTCAGCCTTCACAGCTGTCACAGCTTCCAAACGCTCTCAAAGCCTACTGGCGCTCGTGATTCTTTAGCTCCGCCCACACGTCACGCCTCCAGGCGCTCATGTTTTTCCGGGAAAAATCGGTACAGACTATCTTTCTCTTATGAATATAATAAAACTAAATACTTTTTGGAGTTATGAAGGATGCAGTACTACTCCATAGGTACTCAAGATTATCAGGATATTGAGTGAAAACGAGCATTTCACCCCCCCTTTAAGTAATGTTATCAAATCCTTAACAGACTTTATTATATGAGTAAACAACAAAACTTTTGTTAAGGTGAATTATCTCTTTAACCTCACAGACGTAGCTCTGACACCCTATTAAAGCCATTTCACAGATTAACAACTAAATGTGACCAACAGCAGGATATTTTGGCATCATCCTTTAAATCTTCTAAAAATCTCTGAATCTTTAAGCCGGTCACTCCAACTAACTGTGCCACAGGGAGAAAAATCCGTGTTTATCCCAAACAATCTGGTTTGCTTGTCTGAGGAAAATGACTCAAGATCAGATCTTTCCACTAGACAGACATTAAAAGATGTCCTAGTCTCTCTCTAACAGACTTCAGCGTCAGATATAGAAGATGTGTCTGATGAAGATGATCATGGCAGTTAGTCAGGCCTGTAACCCTACAATTATTATCCTGATTATTCAGATGACGTTCAGCCACAGCTATACGTCTGGCTATAAGCAATGAGAGTAAAAATAACTCATCTGCAGCCCTCACAAGTCAGTGTTTCCAGCCGAAGGGTTTCGCTGTCAAGATGTGACAAGCTCCTCTTTGGCGTTGATCAACCCCCCCCCGTGGAGAAGAGACCAACACTGGGCACAATGCTTTATAGAGACTTAACACAACTCCTGGGGAATGGACAACAGACAACACTGTTCATCTAAACCATCCAAGACAGCTAATGTAATCCCAGCCACAGTCACAATAATCCCAACAACACCTGGAATATGAGATTTATGAAAAGATAAATCTGCGTGACACATTATAGCCAGACAAACAGTATTACCATCAAATATGTGTTTTGTGTTACTGCCTGAAACAAATGAGTCAGTGAACTCACTCACAAGCGAAATCTGAGAAAACGCTGGCTTCCCCAGCAGCTTTTCCCACCAGCAAGTGCTTCAGAAGAGACAATAAATGCCAGTCCATATCAAATAACAGCCATCAGATAGCATTTCTACAGTTAGGAAGGTATTGTCTGAACTTCCCCTTCTCAATTCAGTTAGCTACCGCCTTTAAACAAGCACAATCATCTACATCAAATGGCAAATTTACACTGCAAAGGTGGCACAGAAACACTTCTGAAGTGGCAGTTATGAGTCTTTCTTTACACATACGGTTTAAAGCTGCTTAGAGGTGGCATAAATGCAGTTACGCAACATTTTTAACTATATACGTTTACACTAGGGGTTAAGGTGGTCAAGAGGAATTTGCTCATATTCAAATCATATTAATATATTAAATAAATAAATAAATAAATATTTTATATATATATATATATATATATATATATATATATATATATATATATATATATATATATATATATATATATATATGTTTATTTAAAAATACATGTCCACAGGTATATTGCTATAGCTTTAACAAGAAGACCTTAAAGAGAAGATGTAAACATTGTCAATCCTGCTGATACAACTCTGAAGTATATTTTGAATACTTTTAAGTGAAATCATACTAATTTGTCATTCTGACAATGCTTTTAACCAACCAAGAGTTTCCCAATACACTAATTTCAAAGTTGTTATTAAATGGATCGACAGGGTTCAAACATAAACATTACAGCAATACACTTTTATACAGCAATACACTTTATAGTGTACAAAGAAAGGTCCCAATGGAAGGTGACCAGACACTGGACCATGAATGACCATTTACAAAACCCATGTTAAATTCACAAACTGATATTACCAGAGCTAGAAAAATCTCTGATGTGGGTGTTGTTTGGATGAAACAAGTTTAATATGTTCCATCAAAGGAAATTTTATTTCATCCACCTCAATGTTTAAGACGTGGTTTCAGTCTTGTTTTCTACCAAGTCACTAAGACATAAAAGTGTTGTTTATAAGAAATAGCAATACAAACCGGCTGACCTGAGCTCTTATATTCAGCACATTTCGGTGATTGTGTCAGAAAACACAGTAAACTGTCTCCCTAGAGAGCAGGTTTAGGGATTAAATACGTGTTTGAACTCATTCGTGATGTCAAAAATAGCATTGTCTAGATAGGCAGCAAACTAGATTTTACAACACAGCCCGAGAGTCATGGAGTATTTCTAAACCGGAGAGCAGCTCCACACTTCACCGAGAATGATAAGCAAGTTGGCACTGACTCAAATCAATAAACATGCGCAATGAAGACCTGAATGGGCTCATACCTGAATGCAGGGTGAAAACATTGATTCCTGGATCCAGCGTGATGTTCG